>NC_135859.1:28391735-28524235 GCF_031162955.1 Sander vitreus
GCGGCATACTCCTGTCCTGTACACAGCTTAACACATCTGCGGACCACTGAAAAGGCTCCCCTGTAAAAACACAGAAAAACAACATTAACTAAGCTTTTGGTGCATTGCTATCAGTTGTAATAATATATCTGTGCTTCTCTAATCGCATTATTCATTATCATTTAATGGAATGGTATCATCAGCAGCACACCTGCAACATAATGACAAAGAGAGTGGTGAAGGACCTCAGCTCAACTTAATGACTAAGGTTTTGCAGAGAACATTTTCTGCACAGCTGGCATTTTTCCAGGCGCGACACAGATGAGACGTGATGTCAACTGCTCATATGTTAACTACGGCTAGCTACATTAAAAGACTATACTGCTAGGATTTGTCTGCTTAATCGGCTCCCACAAGGTTCCCCATACACAGTCATCATATTCTAAATAACATGCACACATGTGGCGTGTAAGAGACAGGGCTAAAATGGGCTTTTAAACACAAACCCAGAATTAGACAGATCGTTCACCCTGAAAAACCTGTCATGATGCAAAAACACTTGGATCAGGCTAAGGCAATTTTCGCCATTGCTGCCGTGTGGCTTCACAGAATATAACTTAAAATTTAAATAAAAATTGGGATTGGAAACACGGAATATTTAGATGCATTTGGCCATAAAAAAGGTCCCATTTCAGCAGCCTCAACTGGGGCTGAACAATAAATTCAGATATTAGAGAGAATGATCATTTTCCCATCATGATTCTCATTTTTATTAAAAAAACATATTACAATGATTATGGTGTGTTTTTTGCGAGGTTCTGTACCAAACAAAGATGTTTTCTTAAGTCCGTTGAATATGATGTGTACGCCAGGACATCTTTGCAGCACGACAATATTTAATTTAATAACAAACACTGAGCCTCCAGCAATTTGAAAATTGCAGTAGGCCATATTGCGATTTCAATAAAAATGTGATTAATTGTTCAGCAGCCCTAGCCTCAACACAAAAAAAAACATCAGTATTTCCCTTCAAAAACAGACAGCAGAGGAACCCTAACAGAAAAGAATCTCCAAAACACAAGCCCCACACTTCAAAGAACTGGCTTCACAGCATTGGCCAGCCAGTTAGATCTGCCCCAGATTTGAGTCTTACTGCCACTGTTGACAGCGAAACGTTGACTGGTGCCACTGGTCTGCCTCCACACTGAGGTAGTTACAGACAACGAACAAGGTCAGGGTCAAAGGTGAAAGTTGTGAGATCAGCTGACCTGAGACCTAGATGAGCAGACAGACACTCAGGGAAATGTCTATGTGGAGACAAAACACCCAGCAGACCTGACACGAGATACGAACCAAATGTAAGAAACTCACTGACAAACAGTTGTGTATAAGCACTGCAGGCGCGACACCAGCCACACACACACACACACACACAAACAAATTACTGACACCAAACTCCACAGCTGTGCCTGGAAAGTTCACACTGCGTGAGGTAAGTATCCATCGTCAGGGCTAAATATGCTTTAACACACATACACGGTTAAATGGGGTAACAGGTCATGAATCATTGCTTTTCAAAGTCTGGTTTGACACCAATAGAAATGGACACGGAGAGACTTAATTGATCTCAAATTATTTTTGAAGAAAATTGGTGCCTTCGGCAGTCAGGGATTTTGTAACCGGATAACTCTGAGCTTACTGGTGTGCTGTTACCGTCTCTGCCCATGGTTTAAAAGACTTATGTACTGTAGGATTAGGATTTGTAAATCTATACCCCAAAGCTGTAAGGCTACCTTAAATGAAAAAGGTTATCAAAAACGCAGAAAAACAATGACGTTTTTCCACAAGCTGTACTTGCTGTTTTTCTTTTTAGCAGCTGAGCAAGATAAGGACAGACTTTTGAGTGGTTCCCTTTTAAGTGTTACTTTCTCAATGAGCGACTGTGACAGGAAGTTACATTCAAGGCTGTGTGACTGTTCATTTCATTGTGAAAATCTTCCAGAACGCCTGGTTTACAGGTTGTTTGTATTATAATTAAATATTTAGAATCAAATTTTTTAGGCTTGCATTATTTAAGCATAAGAAGATACTAGGGCTGCACGATATGAGGAACATATCTACAGTATCTACATACGTTTTGTATCATTATTCTCATTTTCATGGAAAAATATTCCAATTAAAAATATTAAAATGAGTTTTGCGAGGAGTGGGGTGACATTTCTTTATTTAGCAATACTGTATCGATTTTCATAAAGGCATTATTTCTTTTTTACGTTTAAAATATTCATGTAAGACAGTGGTTCACGTTTATGTTGTGTTTAAAACCCCTACCGCTAGATGGCTATGCTGAGACGCACCACTAGTGTCCTTGCCTAACAGTGCCTAGCAGTGCCTGACTTTTTGCTAGAAGCTAACAATGTAGCTATGGCTGAACTTTGGCCTACTTTAGCATATAAACATTTGCTAATTTGTGAACCACATTCCCAAACTGGCAGTTTGATTTTCTGTGTACTGAATTGTTTACCTAAAGTAAACTTCTTTGACTTTTATGCACATCATGTCTTTTTTTAAATATTAGTTTTTCTAAAATTATACTTAATTATACTAAAAATCCCAATACGCACAGTATCGAAATATATTGCAATTTATTGAATCGTGACCCATGTATCGTGATGCGTATCGTATCGCCAGATTCTTGCCAATACACAGCCCTATTATTAACATTGTTGCCAACCATTTTTCAAAGCATGCGGTGGTATTTGTAGTTAAATATGGTAGAGATGGTTCGTAATAAAAGAGCGAAACATACTTAAGCAAAGGCACGAAGCTTAAACGTCACAAGCCCTGCTAAGAAAGCGACACCATTAGAGAGTGAGAGTGGCAACAATTAGCTGTCGTCAGATGTTGGATTATTATTACAAAATCACAGAGAGCGTTGTCATGAGGATGCCAAGCTATTCACACCTGCGCTCTTTCCTTCAAGCTTTATGTGACTGGGTGAATAATGAGATTGGTCTATTGAATATGTTTTGCAGTGCAGGATTTACAGATTAGTCTCTCTCTCTCTCACACACAGAGAGTTTCAAAGCCAGCGCTTCTGACTGGAGTGTATTGGGTGGAAGCTAATATTTATCTGAACACAGCCAGGGATTCTTTACAATTGTCTTTAATCAAGAGGCAGTCATGCAGCCTGGCTTAGAGATGTATTGGAGTTAGGGATGCAAAACCTTCCCGGCTAACAATATTCATTTCCTATGGGATGAAACAAGTACGGCTGGGATCCACTGTGGTAGATTGGTACAATTGGTAGATTGGTAGACTGTGGTACATCAGTCTGGTCCCTATGTCTACTATAGCAATCAGTTTGGCAAAAGGCAAACCATTAATGTTTGACCACAGCCCAATTTATCATACTGGGCTTTTTCCAAATATCTGGTTAAAGGGATACCCCACCAAAAAAACGTCTGTTTCACCTCCTGTAGGCTTGAAAGGTGGCTCTGAATGTGAGTGAATTCAAATGGTGACCCAGTTTCATGACAAAAAAAAACCTCAATTTTCAATTCATTACTCTGCCGAACTCATCTTTCTGCTATGTATCGTTATGTTCAGAATATTTAATATGTTCAGTATATAATGCTAAATACATAGCTCTCGTCTGTTTCTAGGGCAGTTAGCTGTTTGTTGCGCATAATAACTAATGAGCAAACAAAGTTGATTACAACTTTATCCTGTTTCAAGCTCACTACAGTTACTTTCTTCCATATAGCAAGTTACAATCTTTTCAGAGCCACTTTTAAGCCAACAGGGGCAACAAGTGGCCAGGGACGGTCTGGCTGCCGTTTCAGAGACAAATTATGAAATTCTAAAGCAACACTTAACGCAAGCAGCTTTAGGGCATGAATATGCAAAAAAATGACATTACATTACAACAACTTTAATAAATTATTAAAGTGAAATTAGTGAAATATTTTCTATTAAACCGACAACGAATCAAGCAAAAAAATGTATGTCGAAAAACCTGGGAATCACAGCACATCCCTGATTTAAACAGAAGTAGATAAGGAACGTTGAAGGGAAGTGCGTATACAATAAAAGAAACAAAGAAATAAACAAAAAAAAAAACATTACTTCGTCATCATGCATTAAATATCTCTTGTATTGAGAAGCAAGTTTGGTGCCCTTACTGTCCTTTTTGTTGATTTATCTTATGATTAGGGAGGTAACGATTACCGGTGTAACGGTAACCCGCGATAAAAATGTTGACGATAACAATTACTGTTTTCATTTAAAATATCATTATTATCACGGTGGTTTGCCACAGTGTGGAAACGGTGTGTTTAATCCTTCCCAGCTTCATCCGAGTCTCCTGAAGTTGCTGCGTGGGCGCACTGCGTAGCCTCCAACGTGCGTTTCTTGAAGTTGGAATCATGGCAGAAGGAGGAGATGACAGCGCTCAGGACATTTAACAGTCCTCTAAGAGGACTAAGTCTGAAGCATGGGCATATTTGGGGTATTATAAGAATGCCGAAGGACAGTTGATTGAAGATAGTTATCCTGTCTGCAGAACGTGCAGGATAAGCCCTTGTTCCTTTTACGTTAAAAGTTGCACTTTTGATAAGGTTTTGCCTATATTTTTGTAATATAATAAACACTGTTACACTTTTTGAAACTATTTCAGCTTGTGTAGGCCTGTCAGTGCTTTCTGAACATATTGAACACACTTTTAAAAATACCGCGATAATACAAAAAAACGTGATAATTTTGGTCACTATAACCGTGAGGTTACATTTTCGCACCGTTACATCCCTACTTATGATATCACTATAATTATCCTAAACATTGTGTGGGAAGCTCTAACATTACTGAACTGAACCTGTTTTTGTCGGTTTCCCTGTACTATAGTATTATTATAATGCAGTTACAGTTGTTAAGTTTATTATGAACAGAGTGAGGCCTGAGTAAATGTATGACATTCAAACTCCAACTTGCTACATTTCAATCTCCCGGGGCACTACAACAGATTTTGTCTGCAGAATAATTACAGAGGTTTGACGACAACGATGGTAATATCAATAGTCACCATACAATTTAACAACAATTAGTTATATGTTGTTTTTTTTAATATAGGTTGCTGGAATATTTGCATGGTGTCCTTTAAATGATGACTGATATGGTTCTTTGTTAGGAGAAATTGTGTCTGTTTCAAGTCGTTAGATACCCTCTAACAAAGACATGTGTGCATGTACAGTTAATATAGCTTTATGAACGGAGATGGATGAGAGTTGTTTTACCTGGTGCCAATGCAGACAGTCATATCTTGTGTTATCTGCCACCACAATGCTGCAAAAGAGCATCCTAATGAAGCGAGAGTTGTCACTCCATAATGTGCAATGTAGCTGTAAAGCTACTTGTGTTCATACAAAACATGTACATCTAGAGGGCATTAATACAGAACTTTACACACATATATATATATATATATATATATATATATAATGTAAAGAAAAAAAATAGGTCAAAGGCAAGTTAGATTTTCAAAAGACAACAACATAGAAATAGCCTGTAAACTTTGTTTTAAAACCACAAGATCTTGTACATATTTGTAGTTTTCAACCTTTGCAGATGACAATTAATTCTTCAAGAGGACAGAAAGAATCATCCCACTCAGAAACTGTCATATGTGAAACCCAACCATAAAATAGGCTACCTAATTGTCATGCACATTCACTGCATTCACCACATCTGTAGCTCTATGAATCTCCGCTCTCTATAGGCCATTCAACTGTTAGCCTACTTGTGGTGCAAATGCACCACAAGACATTTCTGACACCCCACGTTTTTCTGTATTTTAATGTGAACTGCAAATATAGTCAATATTGATGCATATTACGTCAGTTTTGCGACTATTCGAAACATAAACGAAAACATATTCTGAAAAGAGCAATTAATCTGTTAGAGACATTAACTTAACAAATCTGTTAGAGAGAGACATTAACTTAAACAGAGAGAGAGAGAGAGAGAGAGAGAGAGAGAGAGAGAGAGAGAGAGAGAGCAGCGTATTTTGAGAGCTGTAATCCCGAAAAAGCACTCACACACAAACGCTGTCAGCACACACACACACACACACACACGCACACACATACTGTACTGCTGGCCTGCAGTCGCTCAGCTCTGCAATGCCTGTAAAGTTGTGTAAACCTGCCTTCCTAATTACTTTACAAACAGACAACCATACCAGAAGCAAGCAACCCGATACAAACACATTAAAAACAACTGGTAGGCTACTCACTTCCCCAGCTCCTCGTATAGCTGATATTCGTCTGTGAATCGCGTACAGGTTGTCGTGGCCATGTCTCTCCCCTGTCTCTCGCTTCTTTTATTTAGTCAGTTCCGAAAAACAATGCGGTTATTTGCGCTAAATTTGCGTTTGAAATACAGGTCCGCCCAGCAGCTAGACGGCCGTTGGAGCGGTGGAATGCCTTTCTGGAGGCGCCTATTGAAGGAGGGTTTGATATAGAAAGACGAAGCGACCAGGGTGGGTGTTTTCTCTCCGTCTGTCTCCGCTATCTGACAGCTACCGCGCTCAAAGACTCTCGAAATCAAGCCAGCTGGCCAAAGTAAAGAGACTTCCTGCTACGATTTCCAGAATAAAACGCAGCTTTACAACTATTATGAACTTCTGATGATAAAGATGATACCATTATGATAATTTAATTGAAATGTAGCCCCAATAATAAATTGTGAAAATAGTTTGTGTAATTGTGTGTGCACCAAAAATATGTTTTGTTGTTGTTGGGACATTAACTTGCTATAATGTTCAGAAATCCCTATTTTTATCATACTGTCTGTCTGAATATACCTGTATTCACCCTCTGTCTGAAACGCTTCGTTTTTGCACCCGTCTGTACTGTCGGAGTCTCTGCACTGTCACTGCAGCCGGGTAATGGCCGTAACGGCACTGTAGCGCACTTTCCACCTACTCACAGTCTTGAAATCACAACTGTATGGAAGTCTTGATGGCGCGTTTAAAGGCACCATTTCTAAATACGGGATGCATGTATTTCTCTGTGGATTGAGCGTTTTGATACTTTCACAGTATCGATGTTACACATCAAAATTCTTTATAATCAAGACACGGAAATCAAACTTTTTACAATATGGGAACTTTAAACAATGGTATGGCCTACCTGGTTTGTCGCGCTGGTAGTAGTTTGGCTAGGGGAAAGATCAGGAAAAAGACTTCCCAGACTGATTGATTATAATTATTTTACACTTTTAGCAACGTTTTAGCAAATCATCTATAGTTCGCCGCCCCTGGATTTCACTGCACATGTTGAGATATATGAATATTTGACAAATAAATCATTGTACTCTGAATCTTGTGTAGCCTAAATTTTCTTCAGCAAAGTAGAGATTACCCTTCTGCGCAGACATTAACCATGTTGTTATTCATCAGTGATTCGTGATACTTTGTTGTTTTGGTAGAATACTTTTCCTGCCATGCCAGTAGAATATATGAATGTGTTGTGCACATAGACTGGATATAAATAAGTAACTTTATATACAGTGCGTTTTTGTGTGTGTGTGTGTGTGTGTGTGTGTGTGTGTGTGTGTGTGTGTGTGTGTGTGTGTGTGTGTGTGTGTGTGCGTGTTTTTTTTGTGTGTATTTACCCGCCCTTTCTGACCGAGAACGTCTGTGCGACAAAATTGCAGTTTATTTTGAAGGCAAAAATCAACCGTTTTCCGGTGGTGTGCTAATAAGTCTGGCTAACTTGACACAGTCCGCTTGATTTTACTGTCTATGTATGGTTGCAGCCAATGCAGCTTCACTAATGGGCGGCGGAGAAGGAGTCGCTCTCTGCCGCCCTCTGGTGGACAAAGCGTGAAACGGCAAAGCGCGGAGCTGTAATCGAACACACCTCCCGCCTTGCACAGCGCGGATTTGCAAATAGGGTCAAATATGAGAGAGCTGGTTTGTGCCTTCAAAACATGCCGCCATGTGTGTTGTAAATGCATGTTTATTTGGATATAAACTGGACGATGTGTTATGCTTCACGGTTTAATCCACAAAACGTTAGATTAGGTTTGTGAAGCTATGGATATAGCTCTGTAGATAATAAAGTAAAATGTCTATAAACATCCGGAACGCAGAGGTATAATTCATTGTAGCAATATTATAGAAATACATTAGTTGTTAATGAATACAACGCATTTGGCTTTCATTGCATGATAAATATAGAGTTGCATGTGACAATGGCTATATAATGATAAAATGAATATATATTACAGTATATGCATGTTAGTGCATTGCAAATTTCAGTGTGTAAAAGGTGTTCCACAATGCATTTTTACACTCAGGGCTATAGCAAAAATAAAAATACTGAACTCACCTTGCAACTTGTCTACTAGCCACCAACCAAACTCTGTAAAACTCACTTAATTTTAAACTTTTTTTCATTTAACTTCTCACATAATTGCCTACATGTTGTTCCCAAGCTTACACACTTCTTTACATGTAGTCTATGTAGTGCTGCAAAGTATACTGTAAATTACTTTTTATTTAAATGTCGGCTATGCCATTTTTGTCAAATGTGTTACTTTAGTTAGTATCAAAATATCTTCTTTAAACAACCCACCATGTGTAATATGTGTGTAATCGTAGGCTGCAAACTCCTCTTTGTGTCATTAAACATCCAAAATGTACCTGAATGCAACACCTGGTGAAAAAGAAATGTATATCTTTGCTTCAAGATAAAGTGTGAAATATGGAGCGCTTGCAGTTTAACTTGCGCTCCAGCAATCCACATCCTCTCAGTCGGTGTGATCCCAGAAGAATCTAACTGGACTGCATCCAAAATGCAATTCACCGAAGTAGGACGCTGCCAATAAAAAGCACATACTGTGTACTAAGTGGTTAACAGTCTAACTGCATGTCAATCACTGCTCATGCACACACATTCATTCTCCCTTGTGGGGGAGAGGGACTTAGGAGACCATTTTGGGCTTTAGCAGAAAGTGGGGAGGGACTGAGAAGTTGTCGATGTTCAAATGTTTTGGCTTAGTCCTGGATCTTCGCAATCCTACCTACGGCACCTTTAATTATCTCAGAAACTCTCTATAGCACTTTTGTCAAAAACAACACCTCTACTTACAAGAACATCCATTGACATTTCAGGCAATTTTCATGCATCAACATTGAACTACAACCAACCTTTATGAGGGTTTCTTTTTCATCCTACATATGTTTAACACCAGCCCCACAGGCTCATTTCAACTATTTGAAAGAGTATTAACTGGTTGTAACCTCACAGTGTAAGGTGTTTTTTTTTTAGCCGTTCTAGCAATGTTGCTCCAAGGATGGCAATGCTGGTCAGTCAGTCCACCACTTTGGTCTTGATTGAAATATTTCAATAATTATTGGATGGATGAATGACATTTTCATTCAGACATTCATGGTTCCCAGAGGATGAACCCTAATGGTGATTCCTTGACTTTACCTGTAGCTCCAATATAACGCCCACATTTGTGGTTTTGAGTGAAATATCTCAACAACTGGCTGGATTACCATGACATTTGGCACAGACATACATGTTCCCCAAAGGACAACTTTGGTTACTTAACGTTTTATCTAAAGCCATCATCTGGTCAAAATATCAGTTTGGATGACGTCTAAGACACAATTTTACTGAAGAAACTTCAATCAAGGTTCAATTAAAGCCTTTATTTTTATATATATATATATATATATATATATATATATATATATATACACACACACACACACACACACACACACACACAAATAGAGAATTGCCATGACACAGAAATAAATTAACATAATTAACACATTTTTAGAACAGCACGGATCACATTCAACACAGCACACATCACACATATATCACAGCAGTCATGAAATATCTCTTAAAATACTCCCATGCACCACCTGATTCTCTGACAACTGGTCTTTGATGTTTCCACATTATAATAATGTCTAGTGATACTTTTGTTCCCATCCTTCTGTTTTCTTTTTTTTTTTTGTTGAGGCAAATATGCTGCAGTGTCATCTTTAGAATAGAAGTTAATGCACCCAGAGAGGTCAGAAAATTAGTGTGCGTGTAAAGTCACTGCAGAAACCGGACGGAGTTGACGTGGAGATGGTAGAGGAAGTCTGCATAGGACGCCCCTCCGTTGGGACTTTTGTCCTCCACCAGGAGGCGCTGTAGGGTCTCCTCGCAGGTGTCGCCCTGCTTCACCACCCACAGCTGAGACAGAAAAAAAAAAAAAAAAAAAAAGACTTATCAGTGGCTACGAGTGGTGTTATCATCGGTCAACACCCACTGTGAGTAATCCTCATATGACTTTGGTGTGACTGTGGAGGACGGTACAAGAGGAGGTTACACGTCCTGCTTCTCAAAGTGCACAGCCTTCCTCAGCGACTTTACTTCTCTTTTGGGGAGTCATATCATGAATCCGTACAAGAATGACTTGAATATGTTGCATGGAAAACATCAAAATCCTAACACCATGTCTGCACCAGAACATTTTCAACCGTTCACTTTCATTCATAAGACGGTAGCTACATGCAAGCCACGTGATAAAACATTTGGCACCTCAAACAAATGGACAAAAAACGGAAAAAGTGGCACGCTAATGGTCACACTAGGAGCATATGTCGGTGCTCAACTTTGTTGTGTTAAGCATCATTTGACACCGAGTGGAACATATTGGACCATACTAAAAGAAGACAACTGTCCAACTTGAAATGAACACTAGGAGGATGAGGTCAACATTATTTTTTCTTTTTCCGTTTCCCCAGGTGGCAGCTCAAATTTACACTAAATCTGACATGACATGAACGCAGCATTAGGAGAAGCTGCAGACTGGCAACTGAGGTGATATTAATCAACTTCACAGAATGAGACAAGAACTGTGTTGTACTGGTGCTCATTTTAGAGTAATCTTAGTTTATTTATTAAGTGTTTTTATTTATGAGCTTAGAATTCTAGAGTCTTCTGTCTTGGACTGACTTTTTTATTGACTAGTGGATGTGTTAAACACAATTTGGTTTTTATGTCGTCCATAAAAAAGTGACAAACAAAGGAATCTTGTAATCTTGTAATTTACACAATCCCAATCACAGGTGTTGGCTGACTCATGAGGCTGTGGCAGCAGGGCAGTCAGCAGCTCACCTTGCGGGCACAGGGTGCCTGGGAGTTCAGGGTGTTGATGAGGGAGCGAACACTGATGGACAGAGGGTTTTCAAGAACTGGCAGCTTGGTCTGAAGAGAAACACAAAACATCAGAAATGGACAGTAAACCTTCCAATGTTGCAGTGCGCTTCATTCAGAAAAGCAATATTGTTTGTGTCTTTAGCACCATAGAGAGCCAAAGTCACGCCCTTCTACTTCCGGGTCCATGGGACCTATCCTTCAAAAAACATATGAACGGGAGTGAACAGGGAAAGACAAATTATTTTTTGATCCCGTTTTACAAATATGATGTTCATCAGTTTAATAGATAATTTCACAAGTCAAGAAAGTCTCAGTTTATTGTTAAACTGTTGCAGTATAAGACTGTGAAAATACATAATTAGAAAGACTACACACTTCAAAGTCGCATGGATGACGTCTCGCTGAAGCTACGATGTACAGTCAGGTCCATAAATATTGGGACATCGACACAATTCTAATCTTTTTGGCTCTATACACCACCACAATGGAGTTGAAATGAAACGAACAAGATGTCCTTTAACTGCAGACTTTCAGCTTTAATTTGAGGGTATTTACATCCAAATCAGGTGAACGGTGTAGGAATTACAACAGTTTGTATATGTGCCTCCCACTTTTTAAGGGACCAAAAGTAATGGGACAGATTAACAATCATAAATCAAACTTTCACTTTTTAATACTTCTATTAGTATATTTTATACTTCTAATCCTTTGCATTCAATTACAGCCTGAAGTCTGGAACGCATAGACATCACCAGACGCTGGGTTTCATCCCTGGTGATGCTCTGCCAGGCCTCTACTGCAACTGTCTTCAGTTCCTGCTTGTTCTGGGGCATTTTTCCCTTCAGTTTTGTCTTCAGCAAGTGAAATGCATGCTCAATCGGATTCAGGTCAGGTGATTGACTTGGCCATTGCATAACATTCCACTTCTTTCTCTTAAAAAACTCTTCGGTTGCTTTCGCAGTATGCTTCGGGTCATTGTCCATCTGCAAAGTGAAGCGCCGTCCCAATGAGTTCTGAAGCATTTGGCTGAATATGAGCAGATAATATTGCCCGAAACACTTCAGAATTCATCCTGCTGCTTTTGTCAGCAGTCACATCATCAATAAATACAAGAGAACCAGTTCCATTGGCAGCCATACATGCCCACGCCATGACACTACCACCACCATACTTCCCTGATGAGGTGGTATGCTTTGGATCATGAGCAGTTCCTTTCCTTCTCCATACTCTTCTCTTCCCATCACTCTGGTACAAGTTGATCTTTATCTCATCTGTCCATAGGATGTTGTTCCAGAAATGTGAAGGCTTTTTTAGATGTTGTTTGGCAAACTCTAATCTGGCCTTCCTGTTTTTTGAGGCTCACCAATGGTTTACATCTTGTAGTGAACCCTCTGTATTCACTCTGGTGAAGTCTTCTTGATTGTTGACTTTGACACACATACACCTACCTCCTGGAGAGTGTTCTTGATCTGGCCAACTGTTGTGAAGGGTGTTTTCTTCACCAGGAAAGTATTCTTCGGTCATCCACCACAGTTGTTTTTCCGTGGTCTTCCGGGTCTTTTGGTGTTGCTGAGCTCACCGGTGCGTTCATTCTTTTTAAGAATGTTCCAAACAGTTGATTTGGCCACACCTAATGTTTTTGCTATCTCTCTGATGGGTTTGTTTAGATTTTTCAGCCTAATGATGGCTTCCTTCACTGATAGTGACAGCTCTTTGGATCTCATATTGAGAGTTGACAGCAACAGATTCCAAATGCAAATGGAACACTTGAAATGAACTCTGGACCTTTTATCTGCTCCTTGTAAATGGGATAATGAGGGAATAACACACACCTGGCCATGGAACAGCTGAGCAGCCAATTGTCCCATTACTTTTGGTCCCTTAGAAAGTGGGAGGCACATATACAAACTGTTGTAATTCCTACACCGTTCACCTGATTTGGATGTAAATACCCTTAAATTAAAGCTGAAAGTCTGCAGTTAAAGCACATCTTGTTCGTTTCATTTCAACTCCATTGTGGTGGTGTATAGAGCCAAAAAGATTAGAATTGTGTCGATGTCCCAATATTTATGGACCTGACTGTATCGTACCGGGGATGTAACGAGGATCTTGCCTATTCTTTTGCTTATCTGCTGGAAACACTTCACTAGATAAGACACATCAGGTAAGATAACGTTACATGTGTTGTGGAACAGAGCTAAGCTAGCTAGCTAGCGAGCAAGTTGAGCATCAAGCTAGGTGACATAAATTGTGTGAGACGAGAGATGTAGTTCACTGAGCGGTTTCACACAAAACTGTGTGGTCGATGGTCATATGACAAAGCTACGGCTAACTGAGACTTTCTTCGGTTGAAAAATGATCTTTTAAATTGACGAACATCATATTTGTAATCCATGGCTCAATTCAAAATGGGATCAAAAAATAATTTGCCTCTCCCCGTTCACTACCATTCACATTTTTCATTTCACATTTCAAAAAGGGGAGGGACTTCGCCTCTCTATTTGGGTTAAATATGTTGTCATTATATGTTTTCATTTTTAAACGGCATTTTAAAACAAACAAAAGCGATCTCAGTCCACACAAGTGTTCTGAAAACGCGTATCGCATGACCATTTGCATACACTGGGCATGCACGTGATGGTGTGAAAAGGAAGCAGATTGTCTAATGTTACTCTGTGGTTGAAAATCATGGATGTATAATATCTGATGCGATAGGATGTCAAGTTCCTACAGACCGATTGTTTTGTTACTTAATGAAGACTCTAAATTACACCTGCTTGGGAGACAGAGGAAAATGTGGCTAGCCGGCTCAACTGCAACCAAGAAAATGATAGCTCAGCGCTGGCTCCCCCCTCCCTTGCTTTGTATAAAACAGTGGTTGGCGTATTTTCTGGACATAGTTATGCTTGAGCTCCCTACAGCAAGGATTAACAAAGCCAAATCATCAACTATCAGCCTATGGGAAAGCGCAGCAGCACAAATATCGGACCTAATGACCTCAGCGTCACAAGAACTAGGGGAGAGTATTTAGGCAAGGTGTGATTTCTGTTTGTTTTATTTTCCTCGAGACCGCAGAGGGTGGGGGGTGGGAGAGGGTCTTTGTTCTTGTTCAGTTTGTGTTTCTCTGTTCTGTATGTATGCATAATTAAAAAAACAATAAAAAATTGATCTAATCATGGATTAGTTGAAAATACAGAAAATTCTTTGGAGAAAGAACAACAATGTTGAAAAATAAGACCAGGGATTTATTTGCTTGGAGCGACGACGAGGCGGAACTGTTTTTGAAAGGTATGTAAGCCTACCTAACGTTAATCGATTAGACTGAGTGACGTGCGTCGTCATTTCCAAAGGTCTCCGCTTCTGCCCGTCCAGACTACAACGAGTTTTCAAACGGGGTCGGCAGTGTAGAAGTGCAGACGTCAGGCATAAACGTAGCAAAAGCCAGCATTTTTCAAGAAAAACATTTGTGCTCATCCCCAACTCCTTGCTTTCCTGTTGTGACTTTCTCTTAAAATGACTTTATAAAATACTGTTTATAGCTGACATTTAACAGGTGTATGTGCTTTTTTATTGTTGCCACAAGCATCTACTGATGTGAGAAGGTATGTTTTTTTTTATAACTGAATGGTTATAACCAACACCCTACATCATTACTTCTAATCTCTTACCTCTCCAGAGGGTAGGGAGGAGAAGCAGCTGGTGTTGAAGAGCTCGACCAGGGTGCATGTTGGGACTTGGTTGCCCACCCAGAGCAGCAGGGTGAGGGGAGAATGAACCAAATACAGACATCTGGGCTCCAGGCTGGCAGCACAGCAGCGCAGTGCCTCCTCTGGGTTCGGAGAGCTGGAGCTGTCAACTGACAGCGCCTGCAGGGGACAAATTGATGTGTGTCAATGTGTGAAAGCTACAAAGGCAAAAAAGTAAAGTAATGTCAAGATTGCTGAAAGTGACAGTCATCTACTGGCAACGTTAATATCTTCAGAGAGAAATTACTCAAATACTCCATCTACAAACTGGTCAGTGGAAATACCGGTCACAGGTCAACACTAATGCATTGCTTAAGAAACGCTGTTTTGCCATTTTGCCAAAAATAAGTGCTCTAACATCAGCAGCCGGGTCTGTGCAGTTGGCCATGAGCAGTGATTGACACGCTGTTAGACACCCCCCTCTCCCCCCCGGCCCTGATTGGTGCATCTGAACAGGGAGCTGTGGATTTTTGCAAATCGCACTACAGGATGTAGGTGGTGCCAGAGGAACCTGCTTCATGTAGTTCTACTGGAGCATAGGGTCAGTTTCAGCAAATATGACAGAAAGTTAGTTTTATAAGTCTTACCTACTGCACCTTTAAAATGACACTAAACATAGCACAGTATAAAAATAAAAACAAGACATTTTTCAGATGTAACTAACTAATGGTTTACAACCATTTAAAAGATCAAAAAGTGACAATAACACACAGCAAGAATCAGCCCAGTGTGTCTCTCATACAGTATGAACCAGATACTCTTCCTATTAAGAACCATTTTAAAGTTATCTCATATTATGTGACAGTAGCTGACAGTCAGCTAAAACTAGTTTTAATAATTGATGCTAGAGTGCCTAAACTATGAGATACTGGGATCTCTAAATGAAATGCCAAGGGTCAATATTCTGTCCCTAAGCTCTGTGGTGCAGAATTTTAGCCCGATACATCAGCCTCACTCTGATCCGGACAAACTCGGTGGTGTTGATGATACTGACCAGAGGCAGCAGCAGAGGGTAGAAGTGTGTGGAGGTGCAGCAGGTGTCCATGCTGAGCACCCGGCAGCGCTGCTGCAGCCGCTGGTGGATGGAGCTCCTCAGGCCCGGCAGCAGCACCTCGCTCTTCCTCAGACTGTTGATGTAAACAGGAAGTGCTCGCAGGTACTGAGGGAGGACCAGCTATACACACACACACACACACATATTTAAATTAACTCATGCCGTAGTTCTGCACAGTGAATATGAAGACGAAAACGTTTGTAATGTAAAAATTAATAGAGGTGTAGGCCTGCAAAGAAAACACTAAATAAATAAAAGGATTAAAGTTAAGACCAAACATTTGTCATTCAGATTTTTCTCTACAATAACTGAAAAAAACATTTACACTTTTTAGACATTGAGAACAATGCATTCTAATGCTTTTAAGTGTAAAAAGAACCTTTTATACCTCCAGAAAAACTTGAAACTATGATGTGTATTGTATGTTTCCAAACCTCACCTGTCCAGCAGACACTGAAGCAGAGCAGCAGTGTTTGCGGTAGCACGCAAACGCTTCTGTTACCTCCATCTGCAGTTCCTCCCTCAGCTCCTGTAGAGGGCGCTCCAACACTGCACAGTAAACTGCACAGAAAACACCAAAACACAAATTAATGTTTGTCTGATGTGACATTTTTAACAATTACTGTCAGGAATTACTGTAAACAAATCATACCATGGCTATACCATAACTAAGACGGCAGCTTCTAATACTTGTATACTTCTAATTCTTATTTTACAGTATTTTACAGTAAGCCCGGTGGGACCGGCCCGTTCTGGGAATGGCAAGGATTGCGGGTGGATTACGTGTATAGAGCAACGGCTTATACATTGTCCCATACTAGCAGCCTAAAATCTCTCATTTTATCTGCTTTTATATTTTTAATTGTTTTTAACTGCTCTTTAATGTTTAATTTCTTATACTGTGCTGTAACTTCTATTCTCGTATTTTATCGGTTTTACATTTTTTAATCGTTTTTAAACTGGTGCCTTTCCATGGGCAGCACATCTCTCCATTAGTGCATGTATAGGTACTGAGCATGTGTGTAATTCAGGCCTGTTTGTAATAACAACAGAGTGAAAACATTGTAATTTCCCCTTGCGGGATTAATAAAGTATACATTATTATTATTGGTGAATCTACTGGGACAGACTAAACAGAAAGGTTTTAAATTGTGAAAAATCTTCTTATATTTATAGAAATGCTGTGCACTTATTTTTAATAATGGCGATAATAACAATATCTCAGATATGAGGGAATCTATAAACCTCTCTAATGTCAATCATGGTCTCATTTGCTTACGGATTGCATAATAAAGGCATCAATATTCATTTGACATCCGCAAATTAATGTTGAACAGGGCTGGATTTATCACTTTAATTACATAATATTGATACTTTGCAAACTTGTGCCCATATAATAACAGAGAGGACAGTGGAGATTGGTCTATTAATTTCCAAGCATTCATGCTATTTTGCCTACATATCAATATGCTAATTACAACAATGAATGCTGATGTTAGTAAGCATTACATTTTTATTTTTTACAGTATAATGCATACATAACTTATATGCACTTATATCCAGTACAAGATCCTTACTTTTTTTGCAGTAGAAGGTGAGTAGTGTTTGGGCCTGGTACTGACGGAAAGTGTCCTGTAGGTGGCGAGAGCATCGCAGAGTCAGAGTGTGAACCCTGGTCCTCCTGTCTCCTGTCTGGGTGCTGTAAGACAATACCGTCTGACAAACAGGAGGGGAGAGACGAGGATTACTCTGTAGTCAAACTGCAAATTAAATGCGTTTATAGAGTATCAACAGATTGCAGTCTGCACTGAGTGACTGTTTGATTAAGGTCTGATAAAAGTAAAACGTCTGTGGTGGCAGAGTTGTCGTCTCGTTTATAAAATGATATTTCAAAATGTATCAAAATGATGTAGCAATTCAATTACATCTCAACTAACAGACGGATTTGGATGACAAAAAGACAACAAAAGTGACAGGTGTGTACATTTAACCCATTTCTGATCTAAATTGACGACCATGAACATAAACCCACCTGTATGGCTACGCCTCTTGTCTCATCCAGAGCTCTGCTGTGTGCGAGCTCCATAGCCAACGTTGTCCTCCAATCGAGAGTCGCCATGGGGACCTGGCTGGGGCTTAGCCCAGGGATGAAAAGTCCATAACAGCCGGACACACGCATATCTGGTGAGAAAGGTTCAAATAGTGGAATCACTGGTATGCGTGCGTAATAGAAAAAAAACAACCTTAACCCTTGTGTTGTCTTCCCGTCCACCGTGAACTTGTTGTCCTTCCGGGTCAAAATTGAAAATGAACTTTTTTTTTTGCGCTTTTTCTGATGTTTTATTCGCTTTTTCCGATGCTTTTTTTATTAATTAATTTTTTAGTTAAAAAAAGCAGAAATTATGAATTATTTTGACTAATAGTTAAGATCAGAAGATGTTGCGTGAATCACAGACTGGTATATGTTAAAGTTTGATCAGGATACTGTTTTAAAACCATTACATGTTTGTTTTTTTTGTCAAATGCTATAAAATTGTAGCCTGGCTCCGCCCTCCTACGTACTTCCGCTCAATTTTCATTTTCCTTCAGTACTACATCTGGGTTTGCACATAGACAGTAAAGGGTTTGCGGTATACTTGGGTTTTCTTCTCCGGCCAAATTTTTGGCGGTCCAATCAGCAAACAGAGGGAGTGATTGGAGAATGATGACTTTGAGGCTGTGCGCTAGAGTTGTAGTTCCGTAATGACGGCGGAGAAAGATGCGAGCGAAGCCATTCGGTCCGTTGTGGCAACGCTGCCGATTATCCAGAAGTTAAAGCCCGAGCAAGAACGATCTTTGCTGAGTTTTGTTGGTGGACATGATGTTGTGGCCCTCCTCCCCACGGGGTTCGGGAAAAGTCTGATTTTCCAGCTCGCTCCGTTAGTGGTGAAGGAGTAAGCTAAGGCGAACGCTAGCGATGCTAAGCCGACATCACAACCGAACGTTAGCGATTGGTTATGGCAGATCCAGAGTGGCTAAGGGCAGATCCAATAGTTTTAAACTTCAACAGAGTACCCGCCTTCAAGGAAGTTAACACTTGTCAATGGAGAGTGGCCAGACTACATTATGACAGAGTCTGGTAGAACCAGGTTAATCAAATTGAATAAAACACCCAAAATTCAATGAACGTAATCATGAATTTTACCTGCGAAGAATGTTGTATGGGTTCCATACAACATACATATATGCATCCATGTTATTTTTGGTCAATTTGGTTAAAAGAAACCTATATTTCTGATATAAAAAAAACTTTGAAAATACATATGTTGTGGGACTGCAATCAAAATCAAAGAGCTTTGGTTTGGTATGACAAAGCAATCAATGATACACACTAATATAACAATTTCACTAATGCCACAAAAAATGTATTCTGGGGGATCTGCATAGCTCGATGGTGTTTTAAGCCCCCAACGTCTCCAGGCAGCCAGGCAGCGCTGCGACCGTTGACTTCAAGGCACCTGACCCTAACCATAACCATAACCATTGCCTAACCCTAGTGGACGTTGGGGGCTTAAAACACTAATTAACATCTGCATAACTTCAGTGAAGTATCATCAAAAGTAAAAATATATTTATTTCACTATATGGTCACAAAGAAGGTAATTATTAACAACTGGATTGCTGATAATACGCCTACACAGAAAGAATAGGTTACTCAAGCATACAATGATTAAGTTAGAAAATATTTCCTTTAAACTGCAAGATAATGAGATATGTTGAAACATGGACACCAGTTGAAGCATTCTTACAGTCACTATAAGAGTGAATAAAAAAAACCCTCTCACCTTTGCTGACAAAAATCCTGAGCTCAGCCTTGTAGCCGGTGTCCGTGTCTACAATGCTCTTTAGATCAGTGCGGAAACGCTCTCTGTCCAATTCTCCCTGTAGTGGGAATTAAAAAAATACCAGTCTAAAATGGAACCTCCTCATCTGTACGCTTGGCATTTAACAAACAGTGATCATTTCACCAAAATACATCTAAAAACCCTATGTGCGCGTTGCTCAATCTGCCGCTTCAAAGTGCTAATAGCTGAATATTTTACCATATTTTTGGTATAGGTAAACAGCGCATTTTTACTTTGTGCTAAGTTGTACTGTACTGGTTGCTGGCTGTAGCCTTACATTTAGCAGACAAAAATAAAAGTGGTAGCAATCTTCTCATCCAACTCTAGGCAAGATAGCGAATAAACATATTTCCCAAAAACTATTTAACAAAAGATCACAACAGATTTTTTTCTCTTTATGTAGTTAATTGTGTGCCATTGGGAGGAGCTGTTATATGTGATATACCTGGAGGTGGCTGTAGGTGTACAGAGCTCCACCTGTTAGATATGGTATATGCCCTGGCCAAGCCCCGCCCACGTCCTGCTGGGAGAGGACAAACATGTGAACGCCGCAGCCCTGACTGACGCACTCCTTGGCCAATGAGATGGCTGGCTCTGACGGCTGAAAGATAGACTGGGAGGAACAAAGGAGGAAGGAAATGAATGCAAACATGCAACCATGAAACCATCTTCCTACTTGCACACAATGCTTCTGTTGCTTTATCCTCACACACTGCCAACTGTGTGTGTGAGTGTTACGTACCTTTGATTTGTTGGAGCCAAAGAGCCCTGAGGATGAGTTTGTGTGTTCCATCTCTATCAGAGGGGCAGTATGGAAGATCAGCAGTTTGCCGGGACAACTCAGGGCCTAAAAACAAAGAAAATCATATCATGATGCTGAAGTTGATGAGAGAGGATGCCATTAATGTGGTAACATCTCTTAACACTAATCAGTTTACAAAATAATCAGGATTATTATCCCTTCTTGTGCAGCCACAATACAGGATAAACTTTCAATAAACATTGAATAAAAATCCATCAAAACCCATCTGAGCTTACTGACCTGCAGTACCGCTAGCCCTGTTTTGACAGGCAGCTCCATGGGAACTCCACTCGAGTCATCACACTCTGAACTAAACTGAGGAATAAGCTGCAACACACTAGACACACACGAAACAGAGAGATTGATACCAAAAGAAATGAATTTGAATACCAAAGAAATTAAATTACTTTCAGCAAAGCAGCAAAACGGTCACTTTCATTTGCAGGGAAGTATTTGTTACTTTATGGGCACAGACAACATTTTCTGGGAGTGACCATACTAAACACCTCCTTTATATATGGGCAAAAGATGTCAACCAACAGATTTTGGTGTTTCAAAATGTATAAGGTGTCCTCATCTACTAAACCACTGCCCAGTTTGCTGATCGGTCTGCTTTTTAAACTAAAATCTAAAAGACAAAACTGAGCTTATCAGATTTAGGCTGGCTTTGTAAAGCTCATCCATGAACATGAAATTACAATATTACTTATAAGAGTGATGTATGAAACTATGAGCAGAATCATGTGCACAATGTAGTACTTCTACTATTTTAGTTCAGCATACAGACTCAAAATGCTAAACTTATCCGACAAAATACAACGGTCAACATATGTGTTACCTGTCGATACTGTCTATACAGTCTTTCAGGGACACCAGAAGCCCCTCCCTCACAGGTAGCTGCAGGTCGTCTGTCTCTGTGATGACCAGCATGTGTGGGCGGGACAGGGCGGGGCTGAGATCGTACAGGTGGATCCTACTGTCATACGTCATCAAACCAACACGGACGTCTGACGAGGCATCACCATCCTCCCTACACAAAGAAGATACATGTTTGGACTGAAACCAGAGCATGGGTTATTGTCCCCATTTTCCCAGTAAACCTGCATTGGGATACTAATGAGCAGGCTGTGAAAAGTCTGTGTGTGTGTGTGTGTGTGTGTGTGTGTGTGTGTGTGTGTGTGTGTGTGTGTGTGTGTGTGTGTGTGTGATATATATATATATATATATATATATATATATATATATATATATATATATATATATATATATATAGTAGTTAGGAGGTAAAGTGTTTTACCTCTTCAGAGAGGTGAGCAAAGTAAGTATTTGTTGTGTTGCAAACGCCAAATGTCCTCCTCTCACCGCTGACGCAGACACATCTATGGCTAGAAGCAGTGCAGCAGGTTCACCCTGAGATAAAGTACAACAGTTTACACACACATGGCATCTTTCCCCACAAAAATAAATAAATGTCACTTATTCCCCAGTTACAGTATGCACACTTGTCCTTCCCTACGATTATTTTTTCAATTAAATTTGGTCTACAAAAGGTCAGAAAAGAGCAAAAACAAGTTCACAAGTTCCCAGAGCCCTGTGTGACATGTCAAAACAGCTTGTTTCCTTTATCAACAGCCCAAAACACCCAAATAAAACAGAAAAGCAACACATGCTCACATTTGAGAAGCAAATAATTGTTATTACTGCTTGATAAATGTCCGATTAATGAATTAATAATTGAATGATATCAGGTTGCAGAAATCTTCACAAATAGGGGTGGCCCATTTAAAACTAATGGTCCAAAGTTTTTTCTATTTTGGATGTTTTAGCATTCTGTATTAGGAAGTGAAACATTCTTCATACACATTATCCAGACTTCCGCTTCCAATCACACACAGATGCACACGTTTGACTAATCCCATATTAAACAGCGGGTAACGATAACTAAAAAAACAGCAAACAAAACTACCAATTGTCGAATGTGAGACTAACCTTCTGCGAATTAAGTATCTCGTATGACCCCATACTGAGTTCAGGTCTCTTGTCTTTATCCACCCGAACCCCCTCCACCCCTTTGGTGGGCTGGTAGTGCTGCCACGGCACTGAGACACAAAAGAGGAGAGAAAAACGGATGCCGTATGCAAAGGAAGCAACAAACTCAAGAAAGTACCTTCAAGGGAAGGTGCAGCAGTTCAACGCATTGAAACGGCTTTGATCACTGAAGTAGAATGGACTTTTTTTGACCAGGAAATTATATTATCATAACTGTACTGGAAGCACAGCTACAGTATCTTACAGGAAGAACACTGAACTTTAACCAGAGTTTGGCATGATCATTACCGACATACTTAGATGCTCAATGTTAAATCTTACCTTCACTGAGTTTACCACAGAAGGGGCAGTAAAACCTCTGACCACAGTCCTGCCAGCCCATCGCAGGGCACATGGAGGCTCCGCAACCACCACAACCCGCAAGACATTCTGGCTCGTTGCACACTGGCAGGGGCTTCTAGAGGCAACAAACACGCACACATTCAGACATTGTCTATACCTTTACAGAAACCGTACTCTACGCAGGTTAATTGTAGCATTACAAAATGGCTTCAACTCCATGCAAACATCTCTCCTAGATATTGTGTGTTTTACTACTACTAACTACTAAGTCCTTGTTTCGTTATTGCCGTTATTTTTCCTATGTATTTTTAATAGAGGCAAAGTAGCTAAAAACGGACCTCTCCAGCATTTTGTTTTGCCAGAGGGGTGACCAGAGCTCCCAGCGGCAGCCGGCTGAGCAGGGCAGTCTGACCGTCACAGGGCACACAGTACGAGGCGGAGCGGATGGCGAACGGACTCGCGTTACCTAAAAGAATGACATCAAGGTTGGCTTGAAGTACAGTGAAACTCAAAGTGGTGACAGGAAGAGCTGGGGGGACTGACACATTAACAAATCAAAATATTACTTTTGAGTTTTACCACAGCACAGAAAAAAAAACACTAATCTGACTATAACACACTAATTGGGTGGGTGGTTATGGCGCAGTGGATATGACACATGCCTTTGGTGTGGGGAAACCTGGGTTTGATTCCCACTGCGATACATCAACCAATGTGTCCCTGAGCAAGACACTTAACCTTAGTTGCTACAGAGGTGTGCGACCTCTGACATATATATAGCAATTGTAAATGTAATGTAATGGAATTGAACAATTGCAGTGCAGACAGGAGTTGTCATAATCCTTTCCTCGGTCTGACCCATACTGTAGACTGTGGGTCCAAACAAAAACGTTCGGCCAATAAAGTGAAAACTTTATTGGCCGATCATCCAGGAAGCACAAACTAATCTTGATCTTTAGCAAAAAGCAGCGACATTACAAATGTTTCCACACACTTGCTGTGAAACATGACATGGGTGTTTTCCAAGATAGGTCTCCATTTCTCTCAGATTAAATATGCTTGTGTCAAATGTGTTCCTCTTGTTTTACCCATGTCTGTTTTACCTCTGTCAATAATGCATGTCATCATTTTTCACAGAGCTAAAAGTGCATTCATGTGCAAGGAATACAAATTGCAGTGTTAAGTATGCCATCTGGACCCATAGCACTGGATGAAATCCATTTTTACGGAGTGCATCTCTGTGACAGCGATACAGACAGTGTTGTGTGCGTTTACCCTTGTCCTCTATGATACAGGAAGTAGTTGCCAGAGGAGGAAGACGGGAAAAGGGCTCGGAGACAAAGACCTTGCCCTCCCACTCTGCCCTGTCCTCTGCAATCACCTTCACCTGAGGCAGACAGAAAGTGACAAAGGTGTAACCTTTTCAATCAGCAAGAGTATGGTAACGTTTCACTATATGTTTAGAGGCAGGATTTATCATAACATACAATAGATATAATGTAGGTCATCTCTTTGTTTAAAGAAACACAGTATATTAGTAGTTGTCTAGTATTTCTAGTTAAAAATGCCAAGCTGCATATTAGAAATCACTAATACAAGTACTGGACGGTTACTTTCCACTGTAAACAGCAACACACATCGCCGGCACCCGTCAACTGATGTTATGCTTGGTGATGCTGTGAATGTGTGTCACACCTAAGGGTAAAAGCCTGAAACAAGCTGAGCAGGAAATAGTCTTTGATTGTCAGGGGAGCTGCAGATGTCAGCCAAGACAATATGTGAAGAGAGAGAATGAAAGAACTTACAACACTGGGCAGGAGCTCTGGGTCCAGGCCGTAACGAGACTCAGAGTTAGGAGACTAAAGAGAGAGAGAATGTATTCTATACATTACTTTAGCACACAGACACGTTTTTGGTAAGATTTTATTTCCCAGACTGTATATTAAATACGATATGCAGCAATATTCAAACTAGAAAGACAGCCTTTGACTCTGTAAATAGTAGGGCTGCACAATTAATCGCACTTTTATCGAAATCGCAATATGGACTAGTGCAATATCCAAATCGCAGAGGGGCGCAATATTTGTTAAAGGCAAAATCCATTCGTCAAACCATTCTGAATGAAGTATTGTGGTGCTGCAGGGACGTCCAGGCCTACAAATACTATCCTACAGACTACAGAAAACATCTTTGTGTGGTACAAATCACACTACAATCATTTTAATTTTTTAAGATTTAATATTAATCAATGAAAAGGAGAATAATGATACAAACATTGCAATCGCAATATCAGTCAAAATAATCGCAATTCCATATTTTCCTCATATCGTGCAGCCCTAGTAAAACTATTTAGCTCTGAGACAAATTGACACTTTTACCTTAGATACATTGTCATGCACTAAATAAACAAGAATACATAACTGAACAATTGTAAGTGTAATTGCAAGGTACATGGTCAGTTACTGTTTTAACAGCTTTAAAAGTTTAGAGTGAATCTCTACCAGAACTAAAATAATTAACAGATTGACAGAAAATAAATCAACAGTTTTGTTAATTTTAATCTATACAACTGCAGATACTATACTACACTATACGAACTATACTTTTTTTTAGTGTAAACTGAATATCTTCAGGTTTTGGACTCTTATTTGAGCAAAACAACACATTTGAGGATTTCAACTTGGAACCTGGGAAACCGTGATTAGCATAATTCAATGAATTGTGAAAAAGGAGTTTTAAAGCTGTTTCTGTATTTTCCCCACCTGTGGCGTGATGTTCCTGTCCTGTGCAGCCGCATTGGGTACAAACTCGTTTATTGTTCCTTAGGAGAAAACAGAGAAGTTACACAATTGGAGGAAAGATGCTATATTATTATTAGAGTATTCTATTCTGAACTAAGTGGGCTGTTTTCATTCAGACTGCAACACTTGTTTAAGATAGTTAAAGCTGTACTTTGATGGCTGTAGTATACACCCTGGATGATGGGGCTAACCCGTGGGAGGCTCTGCAACATACATGCAAGCATGTCATGTACACATTCCAAATGAACTTACGTCTTGAGTGTGCTGCAGGTGTCCACTGAGGCTGTTGTTGGATGGGAGAGGTGGGCGAGGCATGATTGTGTGTGTATCCAACAGAGGACTCAACATTTGGACTCTCAAATGCAGGCTGCGGTGTACACTGTGGACTCTGGTTTACACCAAATGATGGAGGGCTAATGGGCGGAGGCTGGAAAGGGGAAGATATTCCTTGGTAAGGGCTGTAAGGAGAGTAAAATGGCATTTGTTGGAGCTTGCAAGGTGGCATCCCTTCCTTCATAAGAGGGAGAGAACAAGGAGGTATGTTTCTTCCTTGACTTGCAGCTGAAACCATGGATGAAACATGAGCATCAGGAATGATTCGATGCTCACTCTGGTCAGCATTATCAGCATAAAGCGTGCTTCTGTATGAAAAGGTGGTGGAGTCGCTCTGGCAGCTGTGGTCAGATGGCTGAAGGTGCTCACAGCAAGGTCTCTGGTCAGAAGGCGAGCTCAGACTAAGGTGCTGAAAGCTGGGTAGAGGGTTGCAGGAGGGTCCTTGAGGTGAAGCTGGGGACCAGCCGTTCTGGCCCGCCCACGGCTGACAGGGTGTCTGGCTCTGTTTGGCTGTGGGGACATCCATCATTCTCCATAACCATCACTGATAGGTGCGTTTCTCATTGGAGGCGGGATCTAGCTGGGCAACACAATCATGCAAAATTGATGATCAGGGACAGGTAACATAATATACATCCATGGGACAGGGTCGTGATGTGATTCTCAGCTGTCTCCTCAAAAAGGCCAACATGTCTTACTGACCGTTAATACAGATAGCTTTAGGCTAACGTTACTTGCAGCTAATAACAAGCACTTTTTTTTTTTTTTTAGATTAACTGTTAGCTACATCTTTGCAAACAATGTAGCAGTTGACCTAGCTCCGTCATACTACAACGCATGATTATAAAAAACACAAATAGCTTATTTGAGGAATGGGCTAACGTTATTCTAGCACAACACAGGTGCTCTCGTTGATGCCTGGATGCTGGATAACAATCTTATTTTAAGTAATTAAATATTAGATACCTTTGGACATCAACGGAAACAGGAGGCTTTGCGTGCACTTGTTCGTTATCCCTGCCTTTAACGTTAGCTTCTTTATTCCATCTGCGGAGGAAGCGAAACACTTCATAGAGGTTAAAATTATTTTTTTGCTCCGCTTTCCATCATATTAAAATTAAATTCGATGACAAGAAACTGTTGCATGATTAACTCATGGATGTATTAAGAGAAGAACTTCGTGATTTTAGCCACACACAACCGGCTACATTCATAAACCTGCCTTTGCTGCAATGTTAGCGTCAAGTTAGCAACAATCACAACAAGGCATTTCCGTGTTTTTCTTTCAAAATACAAGCCTGTGAAACGTTGATACAAGCAATAGTTAATTAGAATTAAAAAAACATAAATTAAAACGCTATAAACTATCATAGCAGTAAATTAATTATCCTGAGTTTCTTCATTTCGTGCACGTATGCATTGTTGGACGCGATTGAAGAATAGAATAGAAAAGTACAATTTTGAGGTGTTGTACTTAGTTATTCCTTTAATGCTACTTTATAGTGGGCTACTAATATTTATGTACACTACTTCATTTCAGAAAATAAATTGTGTAACTTTAACTCCACAACAGCTATAGTCAGATTAAGATTTAACACAGAAAACCTGCGTTCATGAAATAATAAACTGTTAAGGATTACTACCTAACTACCCTACATACTTCCCTACTACATGCTTCACTTTGACAAGGTACAGTTATTCTTAAAGTCTATGAGTAAGCCTACAACATAATATTTTTTTGTAAAGTTAAGTGTTGCTAATACTTGTCGGACTACTTCTTCCACCACTGCTTATAAGATTGCTATTCATACATACAGTTGTGTTCAAATAGTAAAATAATTTACTAGTAAGTGTTGTAGAGTCATAGAAAACCAACAGACCCAACAGTCATGACATGCATGCTGCTCATTCTGTGTAATTGAATCTGTAATTGAAAGGGGCATGTTCAAAATAATAGCAGTGTTGTGTTCAATTAGTGAGGTGATTGATTCTGTGAAGAAACAGGTGTCAATTATGGCCCATATTTAAGGAAGGAAGGAAGCAAACGTTGTGCATGCTGGTTATAGTGCATTTCACACTGAAATACTCAGCAAAATGGGTCGTTCCAGACATTGCTCTGAGGAACAGCGAAATTTGATTAAAAAGTTGATTGGAGAGGGGAAAACATATAAAGAAGTGCAGAAAATTATAGGCTGCTCAGCCAAAATGATTTCAAATGCCTTGAAATGGCATCCAAAGCCTGAACGACGTGAGAAAAAACGGTCAACTACCATTCGAATGGATTCGAAGAATAGCCAAAATGGCAAAGGCTCAACCAATGATCAGCTCCGGGAAAATCAAAGACTTAAAGTTACCTGTGAGTACTGTTAGGATCAGAAGAAGGCTATGTGAAGCAAAGCTATCAGCTAGAAGCCCCCGCAAAGTCCCATTGCTGAAAAAAAAGACATGTACTGATTAGGTTGAAATTTCCCAAAGGACACATTGACTGGCCAAAGGAGAAATGGGGCAACATTCTGTGGACTGATGAGAGCAAAATTGTTCTTTTTGGGTCTAGGGGCCGCAGACAGTTTGTCCGACGACCCCCATGCACTGAATTCAAGCTACAGTACACTGTGAAGACAGTAAAGCATGGTGGTGCAACAATCATGTTATGGGAATGTTTCTCATACTGTGGTGTTGGGCCTATTTATCTCATACCAGGGATCATGGATCGCTTTCAATACATCAAAATACTTGAAGAGGTCATGTTGCCTTATGCTGAAGAGGAAATTCCTTTGAAATGGGTCTTTCAACAAAACAATGACCCAAAACACACTAGTAAGCGAGCAAAGTCTTGGTTCCAGATGAACAAGATTTGTGTTATGGAGTGGCCAGCCCAATCCCCAGACCTCAATCCCATAGAAAACTTGTGGGGTGACATCACAAATGCTGTTTCTGAGGCAAAACCCAGTTATGCAGAGGAATTGTAGAATGTAGTTCAATCGTCCTGGGCTGGAATACCTGTTCACAGGTGCCAGAAGTTGGTCGACTCCATGCAACACAGATGTGAAGCGGTTCTCAGAAATAATGGTTATGCAACTAAATATTAGTGCAGTGATTTAAAGTAAAGCAAACCCTTCAGACATTTTTCAGTTTATATAGTAAAATGCAAATACTGCTATTTTTTTTGAACATCCTAATATTCCTTTTTCTTCACTTTCTGTAAAGGTATAACACAACCTTGTTCAATTTTGGTCATGTTTTCATTTGGAATTGAATGTGCAGTGTTCCCAATGCATTGATATTATGGAATTAAAAGCTATTCTAAGGATTTTGAGCATTATTCACTATTTTTAAACGCACTGCTATTATTCTGAACACAACTGTACAAGGACAAAGACACACTTGGCCTGACAGGGTGGCACAAACCAATGAAAAACCATGTGTCCATCATTTTGAATGCAACACAGTGTGTTATACAATGCAACTTGTGTTTTTGTTCACACAAACTGATAGAGTATTATTCTTGGAACTTTATTGTTTGCAAGGTGTTTACAAAGTTGAACAAGATACAGTATATAAGAGAATAAAAAAAAATAAAAAAAATACAGTACAGCAGATAACGTGGTCACAGAAGTTAACTTAAAGCTCTGAAAACATACTACAGTAATTAGTCATCAGTTAATTAGACACATTGTCAGTATGCATGAGCAGTCTGTCTAAATTAAATTAATAAAATCACCTTATTGAAAGGTAGAGAATCAAAATCCACAAAAATAAAAAATGATTAATTATCAATTTATAACACTCACAATGTTGCATAAGAGACACAGATGGAGTAAAGTCTCGCATTGCCAGACCTGGCTAGTCCGGATGGGAGAAAAACGTGCACTGGCTCATTGGCAATTCTTTAAACCAATCACAATCGTCGCAGGCCTCTGCAAAATAGCCTCGGGAAGGAACTTGTTTTGGTGGAACATGTGCACGTAGGAAGGCGACCTCTGGAATTAAAATGGCTCTGGTCGTGTGTGTGTGATGAGAATGCCAACACAAAGAGAGCAGAAGGTGAGGGGCATCCGCTTGAAAACACGGAACCTCCGGCGGCACTGGAACAATCCCGTAAAACAAAAGTCGTCGATATGAACTAGATGGAGACTGACTGACTGAAAGACAAAGAGTAACAGAGAATGGTGAAGAATAAGAAAATGGAAGAGGGAAAAGTTACACAAAATAGATTTTGCCATTGAAAAAATATCCCATTTAAAAGTGCTGAACATGTCCAGACCTCTGCTGTGGTTCCACTTGCCCAGGCCAGTTAACTGTTTGTGGAGGTTGCTTTGGAAGTTCCGCTTTGTCTTTTTAGGGCAGTGATCCTGTTTCTGACGTAGTCCTTTACACCTTTCCATGAACGGCTCCTCAGTGCTTCCGGCTCAGCCTCAAGACACTGAATGCAGTCGCTCTTCTGAGGCACCTTGTGTCCTTCAATTAACGCCATCATGTGTCTTTCCACAGCAAGAATCTCTGCTTCCTCCCATTTATGTTTTCCATTATTTTGGGAGCCTGCGTGGTAAAAGAGAAATGAGTGAAGTTCTGCCATCACTAAATAACCCCAGCGCACTAAAGATTCCTTAAAATTACAACTAGACAGATTTTAATCATCACAGGCCCTCTTTGTATTGTTGTTCACATTTGTTGTCAAAGACTCCAAATCCTCACCACCCATATTTTCTTTTTTGTCATGTTTTGACATCAGATTTAAGATTTAAGAGGTAAATAAGAACTCTCAGAGATACTTTGCCTCGGCCGCCCTTTGATTGTTTTGTGATTAAAGAATTTTAGGTATAGTGGCCCACAACTTAAAAAAACAAGTGGATTGAATTACGATGTGATCAACATTACTACCTTTTTTGCCGGAGTTGACAGATTTTAGTGGCACAGTCATGTTGGCGCGTGTTGTCGCTCCATGTGTTTGTTCATGATGAAGATCTGCTGGTCAGAAATAAATAAATAAAACTAGATAAAACTGTGTGGCTACCCAAATACTGAGTTAAAATCTGATTATTTTCTTTCTCATCTACAGCTAACACTTTAGGTTTTTTACACCTTACCACAGACTGACCTCCTTTCTAAACCTCATTTAATCCTGCATAAAACTATGTAAAACTTCATTCTGGTATTTTGGCATTTACAATTGTAAATCATTTAAAAAAAAGAAAGAAAAAAAAAAGAAAAGAAAAAAAAAAAAGATTCTTACCATCAGAGTCCATTTCAACATCATCCAGCTGCATGCTGCTGTCCTGTCGGAGGCTTTGGACTTGATTATTAGGGCCTAAAATTTGGTCAGCCTCCTTTTCATCCAGGTTAATCAGCTGTAGCATTGTTGTGTAATGCTTCCGGATCTTTGCGACTGTCAGGGCTTCAGGGTCTTTAGCTCCACATGCTTTGACGTATGTTCGTATGCAAGCTGCCCCATTGTAGGCAGACAGTGAATGTGGTCGGCCAAACAGGAAGGGATTCTTACTGGGGACTCCACATGCCTCGCGGAGCTGTACAAGAAGCTCTAAAGCTGACACGAATGACGGTTTTAGTAAAACAGGGACCATTCTCCCACATTGCCCTCGTATGTCAACTCTAGAGAAGAACCCGCACATGTTTTTTTCCAAATCTGAGGCGGATAGGTCCATGCCATCATGCGAGTTTGACTTTTTCCGGGACATAAAAGCCTTTAGTTGCACCGACGATACCTCTCCGGTTTTTCGCCTGTTAAAAAGAATTGTCCGAGCGAGTATTACCCTGGCCAGAGCAGCATAGTTTTCTGCAGAATGGCTGTCTCTGAGGGTTTTTTCAGCAAGAGGATGAACATTCTCCATGTGGAAATTCAGTAGCTTTACATCTTGAGCAAATGGCACCTTCTTCACGGTGTTCGATTTTGTTTCCCTGAGGGTTTTTAATGCACCTGCAGAAATGAGCTTGTTCCATTCCTTCTGGTACACAGAGAGGAAGTTTCGTGCAGACTCTGCCAGACTTGCATCACCACACTGCAGTGCATTACCCTCAACAATACTGCAGGTCTTCTGTAGGGTGTAGCCAAGCTTGATGGCAAGTGAAGGAATGCTGTGCGTTTTGTTTTCTGGATTGTAGCCTGCCAAGACATTCACTGCAGACACCACGTGTGGGAAGCTTGACGGGAGAAAGAAGTCCTGTAGTTTCTCCAGAGGGGTTATTTTTCGAGCTTCGAGTACAAGTCTTGCTACCTGCCGAAGATTTTGTCTTATATAATCATGCTTTTTCGGATCCGATCCGTGCTTGTCAAACAGGAGCTCGCCAAACTGCAAAATAACCTCGTCCTCCATGATAGCTTGTGTCACATCATCGTATGCCATTTTTGACAGAACCTCCTTAAAACCATCACTTATGCCAAGGTCTCCTGAAGTTTCAAGCACACAGTGAAATGCCATACTCTTTCTTCTGATCACCGATTCATTTTCATTCTTGTCTCTCTCTGGGCACAACTTCATGTGTTTGTGCAAAGCTGTCTTTAGAAAAAGACCTTGACAATAAAGACAATGAACAAAGTCTCTGGCTTTTTGAGTTTTACTTGGCCTTTTCTTGACAGCAAGTTGGCCCTTCCCTGTTTTCAAGACATCTTTATTATGAGCAAAGTTTCCTTGATTTGTTAGTCTGTTCCATATCTTTTGTCTTTCTCTGGAATGTTTGGGATACTGGAATGCAGCTGCAACCTCTGCTTTGTCACTGTGGATACTCTCAAGATGCCGCGACATTTTAGATACTGGCTTAGAGCAAAACAAACAATAGTTCCGTCTGTCATAAGCGCGGTGTGCTTTAGAACCTGAAATGGGCAACACTACAGTTTCGGAAGACTTCTTCCAGTTAGTTGCACGTATTTGTTTTAGAGGACTGACTCCTTTGTCCTTAAACAGAGAACCTTCTGATTTAGCCCTTTTTTTCCCTGGCAGAGAAGGTTTTTTATCTGTAGGAGTCGAGGGTCTGCTGTGACTGGATTCATCCGAAGAGCCCCCGTCAGGGAAATCAGAGAAGTCACCATCTCTGTTGGGCAAGTAATCGGGATCACTGTCATCCTCTGACTCGACTGAGGCATTTTCTATTTTCTGAAAAAAAAAATTGAATGTAGAAATAAGGTCACGAACAATCTGTGTTTGCAGCAAATGTAATCCTAGTGAGTGAGTATTTGTATCTAATATTTTTAAATTTCTAAACTAAGACACAAACGACTAAATACTTACCACAGTACCACACCTAATTTGAGAGAGAGATCATTTTAAAAGATGAAAGATGTACAATTCATCTTCGTTTGACTTCAAAATATTTAATTCAGTAATGGTTGTTAAGTTCGTACTCAGGCATTTGATGGAGTTCAAAATCACAACTATTAAGGAGTATTTTTATACTGACAGAATATGGGCCCTATTTTAACGATCTGAAACGCAAGTATCAAACGCCAAACGCAAGTAGCTTTGTGGGCGGATCTCGGGCGCTGTTGCTCTTATACCGGCGGGATAAATGACTCTTGCGCCCGACGCAAATCTAAAATGGGTTGGTCTGAAGTAGCTACATTACTCATAGGTGTGGTTTGGGCGTAACGTGCAATCAACCAATCAGAGCGTTATCTCACATTCCCTTTAAAAGCAGGCGCGCTTGTTCCATGGCGGATTGCTATTATAACGGCGGATCTGCTAGGCGCACGCTCTTCACACATCCATGGGCGCGTGCCGTTTACAGCCGAGGAGACCGACGTTTGCTATTGATTTTTCCTTTTTGACAAAATGTAAATAAAGAAATGTCACAAAAACATACTTTCCGAATGTTTTGGGCTCACTCTCACTGAATCACGAGGTTATGAATGCATGGTGATATTTTTGCAATGTAGTCTAACATTAGACCGAGATTACCTCACTATAGACGATGCAGCTCTTCCGTCTCTCCTCTCCCGTGCTGCTGCTGGGGCATTTGGGTTAAGTGGCATCGGCACATGCAGTTCAACATCACATCTCCTTAAGTCCTCTAATATTTTCCTCATTTATGTCATCAACACATCCATGATTCATGGAAATGTTGTGTAAAACAAGGTCATATTTTTCCTTGTATTTATGTATGGTTTGCAAAAATGGGAACTGCTGGGTCCGTGAGATGAGAGAAGCAAAGTGTATGCGCGGTGTGCACACTCTACATTACGGCCAAGCATGTGCCCGTAAAATAGCATCTGAATAACGTACCACTGACTTTAGACTAGGTTTTTCCTGGTCTGTGGCTTCTGAAACTGCAAAATAGCACTAGGGAACGTTTGCGCCGGAACACGCTTCCTCTTTTTGCTGAACCGCCCCCGGGAGCACAAGTTCATTCCCTAATTTACCGACGTGAGTCTGTTGAGGGAAAAGTCCGCTGTGCGTCGGGTGCAAAACAGGAATGACACATGCGTCGGTGTACAAAGTCAATTGCGCTGGGTGCAAGATAGGGCCCTACAACTGCTCTGACGCTATGGAACTGGAAACCAGGTTCAGAAGTTCAATATTTAGGTAACTAATGTTGAAATTGTCAACATTCCCAAAATGTCCTTGCTCTGCTAAAATCTATATCATATCTGGCGGCCTTCATATTCTCCAAAAAAAACAACTTACTACCAGAGTTTGAAGGCTAAACATTAAACACATTAATATACAGGTAACTACCTCTGATTCTGCCGCTGACATTGGATCTTCTGGTGTATCACAGGTCTCACTTTGTTCATCGTAGGAGGCAGGTGATGAGGGATGTGACTGTGACTGAAAAAAAACAACAACATGAAAAGAAGACAAGAAATTCTATTAAAAAATGTAACAGTTGTGCAACAGTTGTACCTTGAGTATCATTTAATAATAGCCTATAATTTACAAACTAAAGGAGCATTCGTGCATGCATGGTCAATCATTTGATGTGGAGCTACCTTTGACTTTGCTGCAAACTGCTGAACCTGCTGTGCATCACTTGTCGTAGTTTCTTCACATTGAGATGAATGATCCACTGATTGAGACTAAACGTGAAAACAACATACATGCAATTATATTTTTTCGTGCATCTAAATTAAATCAAAGGGTTGAGAAAGAGATCATTTAAAAAAGATGTGCAGCCTCTAAAAATCCTACCTGAGTAGCTGTGTGTGGAGACTGCCCTTTACTGCTGTCCTCTGGAGGTATTGATTCCAGCTTCATTGGGGGACAAAGTGAAATCAAAAAATAGTGTTTAGGAATTACATGAGTTTAAGAAATGTACAATTAAAAAGAAGAATAAATAATATTGACCTTAAATTGAAAAAAAAATTGCCTTAACACACTTACAAGTGTATCCAACTCTGCCAATTGTTGAAGTAGTTGTGCACGCTGATGTAAAAGCACCAAACGTCTCTCATTGCCGGCCTTAAAGCAGATCAAAATGAAAGAGTTAAAAAAGGTATAATCGAAAGGTAATGGCCTCCTGTAAAACCCCACTGCTCTTTAACTCTTTGGGAAATGTCCACATGATAGCATGTAGCTAATGGGCAACATTCATTTGGTATTGTTCAAAGTGACTTATAATGTGTACTATCAACCTCTGTAGGCACTGCTGGATGTCATCAAACATGTAAAAACATTTACAACACCTTTGTTGTATTTGTGATGATATGTACAAATAAAAGACCCCAAAAACGGCAAAGCTTTCTTCTGCAATAAGTTTCCGTGTTTCTTAATTGTCTCACCGGTGGACTAATGTTCCCCTCTTTCAGTGGCTTCTTGTTAGGACGAGACGCTGCATCAGGGACAGACTCGTTCACAGCTCCTGAGAAAAAACAACAAGTAAATTAGACGACGTGAGAGGAAGTTGGAGGCTTCATCCCACAGTACTGTGATCTGAACTGCACCACTTCCAACATGTGACTAATCTATTTAAATTTCGTTGAGTGATGAGGTGTAGCTGTTTCTCTAGCACCGCTGCTTGACATAAAGCTGTTCATATTGCATTATAATTTTTAATTAATCACCACAAACTATTTGTAACTCAGTTAAGTTGCATTTTGTTGGCCAATGGTTTAAATCTTATAAGCAACTGAACGCCTAATTGTGAATTTTTTCACTACTGAATCTTGTTGTATATTGTATGTTGAAGCGCTGTATGTATAGCACTTAAATAATTGACTTTAAAAACCAACCATCTGAATGTGCTGTCAATTTCAAGTTGTGCAATTTGGAAAAAAAATATTTGCAGTACTGTTGTGGTCCACAAATTCACATCTTCAGATATTAAAAAAATCAAGTAAAAAAATATCTCAAGTCGCTCAAATTGGCTTGGTCAAATTTTCAGATTCAAAGATTCAGGATACCAAGGACAAGCTTAAGTACTTGTCACATGTTAAAACACAACTAAGAGGCTTTTCATCTTCCAATACAGGACGAATAACACAAAGGTAACAAAGCTTACCGATGCAGCGTGATGAAGGTATCCACTGACGCTGCTCCTGAGGGGGGGATGAGGCTTGGCTGTGAGTGCATCCAGCAACACGAGCAAACTCCACATACGCTCCTTCAAAAGTAGCTTGAGATGCACTTACGAGTTGTCCACATGATGGCAGGCTAATGGGCGGATTTTGCAGTCCGTTTGGTAAACCCTGATCGGTTAATGGAGGTTGAAATGGCGCTTTGTAAGGGTTGTGTGGCAAGGGAAGTTGTAGATTTTGGGGGCTACAAGGCTGTGGAGCTTGGTTTGTTTGGTGAAGAGATGGTGGGGGTATACGTTTTTCTTGGTTTGCATTCAGCAGCATTGATGACGTGTGAGGACTTTGCTGGGCGAAGGAAATAATGTGAGAGGCACTCGGGATGGCAAACAGTGGGGTGGATGACGGATTGTTGCAAATCTGAGAGTCTTTGTACAGAGCAGAATGATGAGTGTCGTTTCTGGACGATAAGGTGCTGAGGTCGCTCATACAGCTCTGATTGGACACCTGCAGGTGGTCGTAGGAGGGTCTCTGGCTAGAAGACGAGCCCAGGTTGAGGTGCTGAGAGCCGGGCAGTGGGTTGAGATGGGGTCCTTGAGTTGAAGCAGTTGACCAGCCATTCTGGCCCGCCCACGACTGACAGGGTATGTTACTCTTATTTGATGTCCGGTTATCCATCATTCTCCATAACCATCACTTTGTTGCTTGGAGTCTTTTATTTCCTTGGAGACGGGGCCTAGCAGAGCAAAACCACATGCACACTTAATCACCAGGGTCACATCAATAAATTAGCTTTCACAGTTTGATCATTTAAATTCATTGAAAGGATATTCCCTTGAGATGTAGCATCTCATTTTCGAGGGGGTTCTGTTGCTCTATTTAGTGGAGAACAGTATGTATACTTTATACTGATACTAATAGAATATAGTGCAAGAGTCAATGCAACTTAATAATATAACATAGTATAATATATAATTATGACATTATGATGTGAGGGAATGACACATAGTATATGGTGCAGTGGTAATATAGCTAGATCATACTATATAGTATATTACAACGATATAAGAGAATATAGCAGAGTATAGCAAACAAACAAAATAAGTATAAGTAAAGTAACGCTATTTAACATATATTCACATTCAAACAATTCAACAGCACAATGTTAGCTGCTCAATCTAACCTTAGACAAATAACGTTAATGTTAGCCCCTATAAATATTTTTGGCAGCCTGTTGTAGTCAACTAACAGTTTATGTTACTGTAGTTGGTCTAGGGTTAACGTTAGTGTTACTAACTTACATGTGTTTTTTTTAGTAGTTTGGGTTAACCTTTTCAGGATCATTTATAAATGGTAACGTTAACTAACTAGCGTATTTGCTCAAAATAACATTTATACTTACAGTAGGGGATCGCCAGATATAACTAAAACGTTGCACGTCGACCAAATGTACGTAAGCTTAGCTAGCTAGTAGTGTGGTACCATTTCTTCTTTAGTTTAGCTAGCTAGCTAACTAGCTAGCAAACCTTGCATTTATTAGCTAACCATAACTGTTTGCATGATTGGTTGTAAAATTCCGGATATTCGGAGAACTGACTAGCTAGCGTTACTCCAAAACGAGCACGCTGAAAAAATAATGTATCTGCATGAAATACTTCTAATTTTAGGTACAAAAATCGGCAAGTAATGGATAGCTACCACCAAAGAGTACCACCAAAGCCCGTCTACGGCCTTATTAGAAATTCTTTGGTACCACATACCCGGAAAGAGCGGCCGTTTGTTGTTGTTGATTACGTCACGGCCCTTCGCTGTGACTTCTGCTTGGCTTTTCAAAATAAGGTCGTCATCGCAATATTTTCTTTTGTAAAGTCACATGACTAATTAACCGACTGTAGCCTATATAAATAAACCTAAATCAACATATTTGATCACTAATCACTAAAAGATGGTTGAACTTTACCCTCCTACACCTTCACTGCATCATTATAATCTCATATAAAACAAACAAGCAGAAGCATTGCAGTTGTTGTTGATATGCTTTGTAATTTGAAGTTCATTTCATTCAGTACAGTACAAATTTATTTTACATCATCAGTAGCCAAGCAAAATACAAGAAAAATGTTGTCTTGTTATGTCTTTTGTTTCTTGTCTACTTCATAAAGCATTAAATGTATACAGCTCATTAAAACACCATAAATATAAGGGAGGGTGTTTTTTTTCTTTTGTCCTCCAGTAAAGACTGAACATTTCAACAGGCTAAATGACACTAAACCAGTTCCACACCTTTTTTTCTTTTTTAGCCAACAGGAAACATTGGATCCACAAAGATAAGAAAGTAGAATATCTTCAGCTGTAAACTGTTTTGTTGTTGTGATTTATTATTGTGTTATTGTGGTTTCAGCTTCTGAAATAAAATCCATGAAAATACTTTTATATCAGTTTATTTATATTTGTGTAGCAGTTACTCTTCCTGGAGTTCAGACAAAAACATAAAAACAATGACATGGTACTTGAAAGCTATACAACAAAAATTTAATTCAGGCATGCACAGAAGTTGTTATTAAAAATTACCTTTCAGTCATGTCAACTCTTCTATCTGTTAAGGTAAAATTACCTGTAAACGACTGGGTGAACTTTGTCTTTAACCAACATGTTGCACAACAGCCGTTGTAAGGCTTGTCAGTCACACAACAATACTGTATAAAGTGCAGAGCTGCTGCCAACCCAGAGACAAAAGCTGCACGGACTGTGAATCTAATGTCTTACACCTTTCCACTGTAAGTACAAAATTGATTATTGTCATTGAATCAATGCTGTCACTCAACTTTATTAACATCAAAGTGTAAACTAAGCTTGTTGAGGAAATATGGTTTGTCTTATAAAATATAATTTAAGGTTAAAAGTTGTAACAGTTGTATGCTAGTATGAACTGAACTTATTCCTTAATCTTTCATCCTAAAGGTTCCTTTCAATCAAAATCTTCTGATGTGATTAAAAACATAAAGTTATTGCTGAGGTTTCCGAGAGTTTCCAAATGAAATGTGTTCAGTTGCTTAAGAGAGGCCAGTCATCATGATCTAATATGTCACACTAGCACTCTGCTTTCAGGTGAATGCTTTATGAATAGCAGGTAAAACCGACAGGAGGTAATACCATCTTCAAATCTCTCTTCTCTCATATGCTCTATCTGACTATTTTAACAATGAACTTTAAACTCTTTTGGATCAGAAAACGTCTATAAAGAAGAGGAGAAAATCCACAGTAAACATTGTTACCATTGTACCTCCTCCTTGTTTTTATGATTTCAGTTTCACTTCAGAGATGAGCGGGTTGAGACTGGTGACACTGGCTGCACTGCTCTGCTCTCTTCCAACTGCTGATGGAGGGAAAGTCCTTGTTTTCCCTGTGGAGGGAAGCCACTGGGTCAACATGAAGGTCCTCATCCAGGAGCTCCATTCCAGAGGTCACCACATCACAGTGATCCGGCCCAAAACCAGCATGTTCATCAAAGCAGAGTCCCTTCACTACCAGTCAATCAGCCTGGACGACAGTAATGAATTTGATGCAAACTTGATGAATTATTTCACGACAAGAATGCTGCAGCTCCGGCAGGAGTTCCACACTTCAACTGCAGCGTATTTCAAAGCTGGAGAGGAGTTGATGACAATGATGCATCATGCTCACAAACTTGTGGTTGATAAAATGCAAGAGATATTTGAGGATGCTAAACTGATGCAATTATTCCAAGAAGCCAAGTATGATGTTGTTCTGACTGACCCTTGCTTCGGTGGAGGGGTTCTTCTGGCTCATCGGTTGGGTCTGCCTCTGGTCTTCAACGTACGGTGGACGATCTTGGAAGATGGACATCACACAGTTGCCCCATCACCGCTTTCATATGTTCCCATACCAGGCCTTAAATTGACTGATAAGATGACTTTTTGGCAAAGGGTGTTAAACGTTTTAATTGCTTTAGTGGTACGTAATAACCACATGACAATCAAAGAATCTTATTACACACCATTTGTCCACCGCCACTTTGGTCCTGACGTCCACTATGATGAGCTCGTTCAGGCAGCAGATGTCTGGTTGATGAGAACCGACTTTACCTTTGAGTTCCCTCGTCCCACCATGCCCAACGTTGTCTACATGGGCGGGTTTCAGTGTAAACCCTCCAAGCCTCTTCCTCAACATCTGGAAGACTTTGTCCAGAGCTCTGCAGAGCATGGAGTCATTATTATGAGCTTGGGGACCTTGGTGGGGACTCTTCCTGAGGATATAGCAGAACATGTGGCTGCTACTTTTGCCCAATTACCTCAGAAGGTCATCTGGAGGCATACTGGGAAGAGACCGTCCACCCTGGGCAATAACACCTTGCTGCTGGACTGGCTGCCCCAAAATGACCTCTTAGGACACCCAAAGACCAGAGTGTTTGTGGCCCACGGAGGCACCAACGGACTTCAAGAGGCCATCTACCACGGAGTTCCCATCGTCGGCCTTCCTCTGATGTTTGACCAGGATGATAACCTGTTCAGGATGAGAGTGAGGGGTGTTGCAAAGGTGCTGGAAATTGGCACACTGAACAAAGACAACTTCCTGGAGGCGGTGAAGGCGGTGCTTTATGAGCCGTTCTACAGGGAGAACGTGCAGCAGCTCTCCAGGCTGCACAGAGACCAGCCCATGAAGCCTCTGGACCGAGCCATGTTCTGGATCGAGTTTGTCATGAGACACAAGGGTGCTGCTCACTTAAGGACTAACTCCTATAAAATGTCCTGGATTCAGTACCACTCCATTGATGTTATCGCACTGTTGCTAGTGTCGGTTATGATGATGTCACTGATTTGCATTTTAACAGTGAAATGTTTGTGGTGTAAAGTGTTTGGTGGGAGGAAAGCAAAATTGGACTAATACAAATACTTGTTGTTGCTCTGCGTGTACTTCTGTTATGGTTTTTTAGCAGTAAATTTTTTTTCTCCAACACCAGCAGAAAAGGGAAGAATGAAAATGAAAGTTGCACAAAATGAAACATGTTTAAATTTAGTGTTAATCTGTATCTTGAACAACTGAGGTTTGATGATGATGGCGCAGCAGCACAGAATAAATGTCGGCCTCTTACGTTAAGAGCTGAAAAGACTCGTGTCCAAGATATAATTTAATCTGAAAAATGTCTTTGAGATGATCTGACTAAAAAGCAACAACAACATCAAGAGCCACGGCAGTGATACCCTGGAGTGGACATACGGTGGACATACGGTGTATTTGTCTGTCTTTTGCTATGTTTTGTATTGTGCTATGGATCGTTTTTTTGTGTCCTGAATAAAGAATAAAGAAAGAAAGAAAGAAAGGTATGTCTGACAAACAGAATGGGATTTCTGTGAAGGCTATGTATTGAAATAAGAATCTATCAGAAACTGCTAAGAGGTGCTACTATTAATCAACCTGTGCAGCAAACAATAATAAGCATGTCAATAAGTGACAGAAATAAAAAAAATTGAGTGTTCAGAATGAGCAGGCTGTGGACTTTATCTCCATCTTGTGGCATTTACGGGAAGTAAAATGTGTCCATGCAATCACCTACTGTATACATACTGTACATTTAATAATGTTGATGACATTATGAACATGTTGTCCTTGAAAACGACATTAAGTAGGTTACAGAATTGTAACAGTTAAAATATTTCTTAAACAATGTTGCGTTTTTGGAAAGGCTTATTCATTCATACATTGTGTTAGCGTTACAGTCCTGCTGACTGACTCAACTTGTTTAAAGAAACAGATCTTTAGTAAAAAAAATCTTAATTCTCCTTAAGAGCAAATCATTTTAGACCCCCATCACTACATCTCTATGTATATAACCCTAAGTACTCCCTCTCTTCAGTGAGGCTGCTGTCTATAACAGACTTGAGTATCAACACACTGTTACAATATCTGCAATGCTTCTGCTTGTTTGTTTTTATATGAGAGTATAATGATGCAGTGAAGTTGTAGGAGGGTAAAGTGTGAAAGAATGATCTTTGTTTCTAATTTTGAGAACACACACATACAGTATATGCTTTACTCTTTAAATATTTCAGCTATTAAGCATCCATCAGGGTGGAATGAGGTTGATTCAGTTTTCTGTATATACAGTCAGTTAATTAGAAAATATAATTTAATTTAATTGGGCTGTCCATAAAATTTGTAAAGTTGAAATAGTTTTAGTGAGGAATTTGTTGTTTTGGAAATAAAGGGATCAAGATTTAACCATTAAGATTAAATAACATATTGGTTGTATAATTGCTTTATGTGATTTTTTTATTTTTTTTTATTTTTGTTAAAGTCACATGAATATTTGACACATGTATGTAAAGAAACTGGATACAACCTCATACACAAATTTCTTAATAACAATATTCTAAGGATTTCATAACACATAATGTGAAGCATAATCCATTTGATGTACATTTTATAAAGATGTAGATGATTAAATAACAAAAACATATTAAACTAAATTGTACTGCTGGTATTTTCTTTATGTTGATCAGAAACTGGACATTTATAATTCATGTTACTGACCATGTAAACGCAACATGTTGATTAAGCTTTACACAACTTTCAAGAAAGCTTCATCACTGATGAATATTCTGATGACATCCATTTATAGATTTTTGCTTAAGGCTACACGGCAGGCAAAAACATCGTTTTTTTTTCACTGGTCAATTTTGAGATTTTGGGCTATTTGTCTTCAATAACATGTATGCTTTCAGAATTGTGTTGAAAAAAAGTCAAAAATACACATTTAGGTCTTTATTTTACTACACTTTGTCTGTTTGCGTCTGTAGATTTCTCCTACATTCAACAAAAGTTGGCGTTCTAAATCATCGCGCTGCTCCGCGATCGCTGTCTGCACCCTGTCATCACATATACCGTTGGAAAGCTCCCTTTCTCCTGTACAATGCTTTCGGATCCAAATATGGTCATTTCCTTTTTATCAGCAACCAATCGTGAAAGTAAAAGGGGGGATTTAACTCTAAATGCGCAATCTCATTGGCTGATGCCAATTTCTGACAACGTGATTCGCTTAGAATCGTCACGTGACGCGCTCTGACATTTCCGCGGTAGTTCAGAATGTCGAAAGAAGTGCGTCGAAAACGGTCGAAAATCACCTCAGAGAAGACAAAAACAGGTGTTATTAGCAAGAAGACACGGGGGATTACAAACTGAGACAGCAGATGATGAAATGCCTTCACATAGTACGTTGATGTTTAAACTGTCGTTCAGAAAACAGGAGTGTTCAGACAGTGGAGGTAATCAGACTGTCTCTCTCTCTCTCTCTCTCTCTCTCTCTCTCTCTCTGTAAGCAGTCTACAGAAATTCATAGCCTACATTTCATATATTAAATATGTAGGTGTCACATATATACTATTATACTATAATTACTATACAATACTAAACAAATCTGTAATTTTGGGATCGTGGTTGTGAGTCCCTCAGGCTGTGGCAGGCAGATCCATGTTTAGCTGTCACTGGAGCTGCTGTCCCTTCTCCTAGGAGAACTACCAGCTTCTCTTCTGGTGTTAACTTTGGGAAGTTTTATTTTTTTGGCTATTTTTCCAAGGTGTAAATCTCTTAGTGAAGATAGTTTTTCCCAGTGGAGGAGGAAGTGTATCTCTGTCTGACCCAGTTGGTGGTCACTGAGCCTGTCTCTCTCTGACCTGTCTGTCTGACCCAGTTGGTGGTCACTGAGCCTGTATTTAGTCAGGATCCGTCTCTTCTTCGTATCTCTGACAGTGTGAAGATACTCCGTCAAATAACAATTTAGTCTACTTTGTTTGCTTTCTCTAATGTTCTAAATATTGGTCTTTTGAATGATTGATAAGAAGCTCATCCCTGTGTATCACCGGATGTCAAGCACATGCAGCATGGAGGCACTCAGAATGCCAACGCATGCCTCAACGCATGCCTATATGGGCCCGATGTCCAAAAACAGTCTTTGTGGTGAAAACCAGGGTTGAGGCTGCAGCCAGTATGGCTATTTCTACATTCAATGAGGGTGCCTCTGCCTGCTGTCTGTGATGGAGAAATTGTTGCTTCAGAGCACAGCCTGTCAATGCAATGAATATGACGACATGGTTAGGATCTCAAAAGCCGTAAAAGTGTAAGCACAGCCAAAAAAGTGAAAAGACACCAGCAGGAGATGGAGGAGGGCCCTACATATGGTGCTGGCATGGATATGTAGACTGTAAACTAATTTGGGGGAACTAGGCTGTGTAATGGTTGTGTTCTGTCAGTTTAAAGTTTGTGATGTAATGGTCCTCAGTTGAAGGCCATGTTGATGTGTTGTTTTGGATGTTATGATCAGTGATGGATGAAGCAATAATTAGTTTTGGATGTTAAACAGTGTGATACATGGATCTTACTTGGACCTAAAGGGATATATGTCTCTAATTCATGGCTTTCAATAGAAATTAGTGGAATTTTGCTATAAAAATCTTTAAAGCCCGTTTTCTCAAAATGACTTTTCTCTCATACTCCAAGTCTGAAATCTCCACTTCAATAGCATCTTTATACACCAAACTTTCCAGTCCTGTACCTAGTTATATTATGAAGACATTTACAGAGGGATTTGTAAATATATTATTCCTAGCCTGACTTATATAACATTTTATTCCAAAAAACATGGCGAAAATCGATTTTTTTAAGGCTATTGACAGTATATTCTGATTTACAGGATAACAAAAGTAGATATCCATAAATCCCTCTGTAATTTTTCCCCCATCTAATATGTGAACACAATGAAAAAAGAATTTTGAACTTGGCTTTATCCAATACTCAGATTTCGTTTTTTAAATTATATGCAAATTAGCGCATATTTAATTAGATAATGCCTAATTTGCATATTTAAACATTAAATTACAGAAAACCTGTAATACATTTTTTTTCTCATATTAATGTAAGTAATCAACTGGGAGAGTTTCATGGTGATATCTGCTAGTTAAAAATTTTACCCTATTCACCTGTAGTGTCTAGCCTTAACAAAATATAACTAAATCTTTAATGGATTAAGATTTTTCAAAAATGAAGTTCAGATTAAAACAATGATTTATGTGTAAATGTTTTAACAGTAAGTTGCATGACAACTTTACATTATTAATTTCAGACAGTAGAGACGGTTTTTAAGAATAAATCCATTCTGCCGAAGAACAAAAGAACAAATAACAATCGATCACAGCCAGAATGTGTTTTATTACACTGAACCACTGAGACTCTGAGCGTAAAGTGTAAAACATTGAAATTAAAACATGAACACACAACTGAAATAACTCATCAGGAGATCCATCTTACAAATCTTACAAACTAAAACTGATGTTTGATGGTGATAAACGTTCACACAACTGGAAACAAAGTATTTGGTATAGTGGATACAGTATATGTTATATTGTGGTCTGTTTAAACACAAGATGCTGATAACCCAGTTAATTAATAAATTATAATCCATAAAGTTTAATTGATTAAAACCTGCCTGAAAGTTTAAAACCAGATGATATAATCTATTTTCAGTATTTCTTAGATATATGTGTTAATCTGGTTTAACCTTATTTAACCTGATTTTTCCAATTTGATCTAGACACTTTTTTTTTTTTTTCATTTATGAGTACAATACAGATTAATCAACATTTCTATAAATGTGCCAGTGTTAGCCAACCGGCTAATTTTCAACTGTCTTCCATTGTTATCTAGCATGGGTGTCTTTATGGTGGGAGGAAACTGGAGCACCCAGAGGAAGTCAACGTAAACACGGGAAGAACATGCAAACTTCAATAGACAGTAAAAGAAATGAAGAAGAAGAAACCAACAGATCCCGTTGCTCTGGATGGAGACCAGTGAAGGATATTAGAAGCACTTTTCCGGTGATGGCTGAGCGTTACTGCCCAGCCTCCAACTGAGCTTGAAGACGTAGATGTGATGTGAGCAACCTGTCTGAAAGTTGTAAGTCTTCTGGTAGCTGTGCCAAGAGAAATCTTAATCAGTCCCAATCTTGCAGAGACGGAGAGCGTAGGTATATGTAAGGAGATAACATGGGCACAGGCTAATTATTGCTAACTAAAATGCTAGTTAACATTAGTAATTAAACTTAAACAGCTAATGTAAGTCCAAACTGCCTGCGAGCTTCTCCTGTACTATACGGTAATTAAATTAAATTCCTCTACTATGCGACAGTAAGTCGCGTGGTTATGACACAATTGTTAGCCTATTTTTATAAAAACGTCTGCTACGGAGCCATAACGTGAGGTACAAGCCTTTTATATATTGTCGTGTTTCTTTAGAAATAAACAATGGACAAATAAAGTCTTTAAACGCTTGAGATGTAAAGTTATTCGCTGTCAAAGTGACGTCAAAATGAATGGCAGTCAATGGGATGCTAACGGGGGGTGAGTGCTTGTTAGCATCAAAATGGCGCCATAGGAGGTACGCGTTGTGAGGAGAAGCTTACCCCCTTAGAAGTAACAAGAGAGTGCAACTTCTTTCCTTATTAGAAATTCTTTGACAGCACTCTGTAACCGGTAGGCGTGGCTTGGGAGTGACCTCGTAGGGAAGCGAAGTATCCCTTTAAGTAAAAACTAATTTAGTTTCCAGTATTTACAGTTGTGAGGGGTTTTATAATGAATTTGGAAAGTGAAAAAAGGTACATGAATACATTTTATAGCTGTCAATCTTGAGGATAATTACTACAATCACTCTGACATTCTGGTTCTGCTTCGGATGCCGTCAAGCTGGATCTCCGATCGTAATCAGTCCTTCACTGACCAATCAGCATTCATTAGCAGAATGCTAGCTTGTTATGGGCAACAACGACTCAACCTGTAAGAAATCGAAAGGACATAAGTACTCGTTCATTCAACTTTCGACCTATAATCCATGTTGAACTTGCAAAAACTACAATCAAATCTGAGATTTCTCAACGACAATCAGGCGAAAGAGACAAATTTAGCCGTCTAGCTCCATAGAGTCCCATTCATTTAGCACTGGACCGCGATCACCCCCAGTGGAACTCTGGTGGAACTGCAACCAAATTCGCTACAATGGTGGAACGGCTTTCCGTAGTAGACTGGCTTTGGTGGAGTCAAGTTAAGTCAAGTCAATTGGGTTTTATTGTCATTTCAACCATACACACTGTATATAGTGAAATGAAACAATGTTTCACAGTGGAGTTACACATTTAAAATATACAACATTTTATAAAAACGACATACATTTAGTGCATACACATTATAAACTATACATAAAGTGCAATTACTGTTCACTGTGAGGTGAAGGTAGAATATAAGAACTTTCTTGAGATTTGCGTGGTTGAAATCACCAGCAACAATAAATAGTCCATCCGGATGTGCGCTTTGGAGCTCACTGATAGCTCTGTAAAGTTCAGCTAACGCATTGGTAGCATTAGCGCTTGGTGGGATGTAAACACCGAGTATAAACACAGCCGTGAATTTGCGTGGAATGTAGAATGGTCGGCATTTAACAGTCACAAACTCCACCAGCAGTAGTTGGATACAAGCACCGCATTTCTGCACCAATCCGTGTTAACATATATGCACAGCCCACCTCCAGGAGTCTTACTCTACAGAGCAGCATCTCTATCTGCTTGGAAGGCTAGCAGGCATGGTAGCTGGATAGCAGAGTCATGTTTCCACAAAAACAAAAACACAGCAGTCTCTGAACTCGCGTTGGGAGTTTCGTTGAAGTTGGATGTAGTCCAGTCTGTTGTCTAATAAGCGGACATTTGCAAGCAGGATGGATGGGACAGGTGGCTGGCTAGAGTTAGCTTTCCATCTAGCTCGAGCTCCTGCCCTCGTTCCGCGTTTCCACTTTGTCTGTCTGTAATAAAGTTTCCCGCATATTCTCCGATCTGTATCAATGTATCCCAGTGGTACACATTTGCGGTAGTTTGAATGCACATAATTGCAAGGTTGCTGCTGAAAAAGTCTTTGCCTGACAAACATTTTACATTCTACTGCAGCAGCTGCTCCATCCGCCTCTTGTTCCTTCATCATCTGAAACTGTTCCTTGCTGTATTGCGGCTCGTACATGTTGCCACGAGCATTGGATTCGCGCCCCAGATCTTCAAAATCCCCTTCGGCCATGTCATCTTCAAAACCTTCCGCCATCGTGGTTAGCCTACTAAAGTATGAATTAATTACTCAGCTTTCTCCACAGAGCAATAGCCTGTTAGCTTAGCTTCAACATGGCTGACACTATTTTGAAATTCTGGGAGTGATATCCCACCCCCTATGGGCGGGTTGAAAACATGCGGAACTAGCTGGCTGTAGTATGGCTGTAGTCCATAGCCTCGGGCCAAAAATGCCTCCGATGACGCTAAATGAAGATTATTTCGTCATCAGAGGCTTTTTTCAAGACACACAATACAGAGCTCTATCGTCTCAGGGGGACATGAGGGAGGGAAGTCATGGGTCAGGGTCATTCGAAAATACTACCGGGTTTCTACTGATACAAAGCTTAATGCTAATCGGTGAACTATCCCTTTAAGGTATCTATGTTTTACCAGGATTGTGTCAGATCATAATAATAAATAACCTATTAATTTATTTTTTGAGATAATGATGCTTGAAAAACATTGCATAATAATAATAGTAATGCATTTTATTTATGTAGCGCTTTTTACAACACCCAAAAACACTTTACAGAGTTTTAAAAAAAGAAGAAAAAATAAACACGTACACTACACAACATTCAAAGCAGCTGAGTGAATTTTGGCTTGTGATTTGAATATGACAGAGTTCCAGAGGGAGGGGGCAGCTATCTTTGTATAGATCTGGCGTCTTTGTTGTAAATGTGGTTGTTTCTATGTGTCTATATACCTGTCTTTATCTACCTATCTACCTACCTATCTACCTACCTACCTATCTATCTACCTATCTACCTATCTATCTATCTATCGATCGAGAAGGGTCTGTTTCCCCAGCCCCAGGTCCGGTGGTGCAGAAAGGAGATTGGCGTCAGAGGGGTGGAGGCTGCAGGGAAAAAATGCATTCACTTCCCAGCACCTTATACGCAGTATATGCTGCTATTGCTTCTGCATTTATACTTATGTGAGATTTTGGATGCTGGACTTTTACTTAATAGAATATTTTTTCATTGTGGTATTGTTAGGCCAGTATTGTTACTTTTAAAAGAAGAGTATGGTGGCCACTATGTGTGCATGTGCAGGTTAATACTTGCAGTAAAGATGGACTACACTGAACGTGTGTGCTCCAACAGCAGAACCAGACAGTCTATCGTCAGTGTTACAGCCTTCTTATTCCGCACTTGACCCCAAATGGACATCCCGTTCTATGTAACACTTATCCCAAGCTCTCCCTGAGGAACTCTGAATAACTAAATACACAAGCAGAGGATCTACACTGAGCGGGAAGGTATAGCGGATGTGAACAGAGACTGTGTGTGTTTTCACTAGCTGGAGAGAACCAGAGCTGTAAGAAAGAGAAAGAGAGGAGGGGTGATGAATGAATATTTGATTGGCTCATCTCCAGCCCTGTGTGCTGTAATATTGATGTGGTCCAGAGGCCGGCTCTCCCCGGCTCCCAGGTACATTAAAACGCAGCTAGCATATCTAGGCTCTCCCTGACCTCCCAGCAGAGAAGACCTGTGTGGTATTATAATCTGTCTGTATGTGTGCATACAGTACAAGTACGTGTTTAGATATGTACCTGATTATCTCTACCTGAGGTTTTCTCGCAATATTTAAGTCTCATTAAATGAAAAATTCCTATTTTTCTGTGTTGTTACCTTGAACACTTGACTATGTTGTCTCATGTCCCAGTCATACCATGGCAACAGAGAGCGCATGTTTCTGATTGGCTGGCAGGTGCCTGTTAATATTGTATGTTAGAACTTATCTAACACACTTCTGGTCAATATTGGTTTAACCTGCAGTTTAAATAAGTGCACAAAGTATATTAAACTGCAGGTTACCTTAGCAACAGCACCTCTGTTTAGTGCTCAAGTCTCACCGGCGAAACAAGGTAAACCAACTAACTGCAAACAAACTTTTAAAAAATGGATGATTATGATTTATATACACCCTTTCCTTTTGTGGTAGTGGAAATGGTAAGTTAGGCCTATGTGCATGAATTTCTATGTCAAAGCATCATTTAAATGGGACATCCCACATAGGATTGCCTGCATAAAAACACCAATACCAAAGACAAACAATTACTGCAAACTACAGACAATGCATGTCCCCAAGCAAAATAAACACATTAACAGAATAATGGCAAACAATATAAAAGTTCCAACACATTTTGATTAGTGTCCATGCGTTGTCCAGATAATCTGACATTAAAAAACGTCATCACAAAATGAATCACAACCTACTTTAATCCCATTGATAATGGTTCCGGTTTTACTCTCGATATCAACCTTTGCATGTAAAGATTAGCTGTTGTTTTCCCCCTGCTGTGCATTCTGTATTTGGGGCTGTATGTAAAAAAAATCTAATTAATAAAATGTGATGATGAATTTGAAAAACCTTCAGCTTCACACTACCAGCACTTACATGGATGATGGGACACTTTTATTTTTCAACAACCTTGTTTCCATTTCGCAAAGGACTATGGTTGTGCTACAAGTTGTTAAATGTAATTGAATCAATATTTAAAAATGTAATAGAAACCAAATCAAGTACCTTAGATGCCCTGTTTCATGCAGAGTCATATGATACATTTAGGCCCATTGAACTATGATGGAAGCTGCAGATTCCCTCTGGATTTATGAAATGGAACACACATGTCCAATCTGCATCTGACTGCTCTCACAGGACAGAAGGTGAATGTGAAGAAAGGCTTGTTGCTCAGGCCTGGTGTACATGATTTAGTACCCCGGGAATCCCACCGTAACTCATTTCATCTGGAGCTAACTGAAAACCTTGAACACTGACTCTTCTTTCCACCTCTGCACACACAGCGTGTGCGCACAATTTATGTTTCCCAGTCTTTGGTCAACAAAATCCTAGTCTATATTCACGACGTTCCACTTCCGGGATTGCTCCGCACTTTTTGGCCGGATGACCGCTACTTTCTGCTTTCTTTGTGTTGGAATTTTAAACTCTGGTGGATTTATGAGGACTATGGTTAACTGCTCCTCAGATCTCTGCAGGGTAAATCCAGACAGCTAGGTAAACTATCTGTCCAATCTAAGTTTTCTGTTGCATGACTAAAACAACTTTTGAACGTACACATGTTCCACCAAAACAAGTTCCTTCCCGAGGCTATTTTGCAGAGGCACCGTGGCTCTGTCCGATGCTTAGCGCCGCCCAAGACAATTGTGATTGGTATAAAGAAATGCCAATAAACCAGAGCATGTTTTCTGCCATCTCGGAATGCAGTGTGGACTAGCCAGACTTCCTGTGCAGCGCTGTGGAGGAAGGTCTGGCAATGCAAGACTAATAAAATCCTAATCCAGATCTTTAATTTTTAAAATGTTGGCTCCTTGGCCTGCTGATGTTTCTACACTGCACTTCCTTAAGACCACCTGACGATCATAAGAGTACAAACTTTTACTTGCTGTTTACTTGTGAGCCTGTTATCTGTAGGGTGCCATTTTATTTATCTGATAGCTGCTGTTGCACAGTGCCGTGCTACCCTGTGTCATGCTCTGCACTATGTTTTATTTAATTTCCTATGTTAAGCCTGTGCTGCATTATGATTAGGCTATATCATCTTACCATCAGCATTAAAGTTTGATATAAAGTCCCTCTCCCTCTGCTCCCTCACAGAGCTCATCAACAGGGGTCAGAAGTTCAAAGATGAGTTAATTTTCTTGACTTAAAATCCTTCAACAGAACCAGATGCGTATCTGTGTTGAAGGATTTTAAGTCTGTGCCATATTTTTTGTGCATAACACCTGATTATGGGTGAAAAGGTCTGGCTGGCAGTCGACGCACCAGTTGATCACAAAGCTATTGGATGGGGTCAGGGTTCTGTGCAGGCCAGTCAAGTTCTTGCACATCCATTTCCTTTTGGGAAAAGGAAATCATCTTCCCTAATCTCTTGCCAAAATAGTTGAAAGCACATTCCTGTCAAAAATATCATGCTGGGGTGTCCTCTAGTTCACCCAGTAAGGGCTTTCGCCCCATGTTGGCTGAGTCCTGCAGCGGCGCAGGGTTCGAATCTGACCTGCTGCCCTTTGCTGTTTGTCATCCCCCATCTCTCTCCCCCTTTCATGTCTATCCACTTACAATTAAAGGGGAAAAGCCCCAAAAAAATAATCTTTAAAAAAAAGGAATCATGCTCTAGCATTAACATTTACCTTAAAGGGTTGAGCCCAAACCACCAAAAGCAGCCCCAGACCAAAGATTACACAAATGTTTGCAGACTGGGGTGTCCACATACTTTTGGCCCTCATAATGGTATATGCTAAACCAGCCAATCAGCCTTTTGATTTTCTTGAGCAAAGTGAAATAGATACAGGATGTAATATATATATATATATATATATATGTACAAGAAATAAAAATAAATAAATAGAAGTTTGAAATAAATCAAATAATGTGTAATACAAATAAATGAATGCTCTCAGGATATAAAAAATGGCTAAAACTTTTTTTTAAGTGGTAAGCTTGAAACTGAAACTCAAAAAGAGCCCTCCATCAAGTATGTATTCATCGTTGTGAAAGAATGGAAGAGAGAAAGAAAGAAAGCAAAGGAAAGAGAAAGCGGGGTTGTCTTTGGGGAGTTCCAGGTCATATTCACGGAGGATGATAGTTTATTCTTTTTTAACATGGTTGAATTATTCAACAGCTTCAGAAATGTTTCATTTTTTTTATTTTTTCAGAAGAGCGCTGGGACACGCAAACCAAGGCCACTGGTGAAACACTAGCTTAGTAACTCTGTGAAGAGAAAATACACACTCTAATGCAAACTGCAACTAACACACACACACATACACACACACACACACACACACACACACACACACACACACACACACACACACACACACACACACACACACACACACAAACACACACACAAAAGCTGGTCACATATAAAACAAATGACCCTGAGGAATAGCTAATACATTTTTTCATCTAAACAAATGAGGAAAGTTTGGGAAATAATTAAATAATATGTGTTGCTATGTGTGTGTACATTGTGTTTGTTTGTGTGCGTGTGTGAATACAGCTTGGTAGACAGATGTGTAAAACCAACAACATTGAGTTTAACACAGCAGGGATGAGACAGGTAGCACTACCTGACAACACTGATCTGCAAAAGACACCTGGAGCTGCCTGTCACATGCAGGCACACACAAACGCATGCACTCACGCACGCACGCACTCACGCACGCACGCACGTACACACACACACACACACACACACACACACACACACACACACACACACGCACACACACACACACACACACACAGGCCCCTTAATAATCCCTCAAGGAAGGAACCAACCTCGTTTGTTTCACCATGGATACGGATGAGGTGGAAAAAGACACTTGAGGATGCTCATGTGTGCGAAACAAGGCAACCTGTCCACACACACACACACACACACACACACACACACACACACACACACACACACACACACACGCACACATTATATACAAACACACAAGTTGATCACATATGGCAGCATATACTTCTATAAAACAGATGACCTAGGTGAGGCTTCTTGTCCACCTCGCTGTTTGCTTTAAAATGTTGCTAAACTGAACTTCATGAAACAAATAGAGTCAAGAAATTTAGCTGATATGCACACACAAGCAAACAGACACACGCATGCACCACTAACTCTACTGAACGTCTGGAGGAAAGGCCGGACCGATAGCTCCTCTGGATGGCTGGGTTTGTGTCACCAGCTGTCTTGGATGCATTAGCCACCCAGACCGGACCGTCCTCCACGGCTGCAATGGCAGCCTTGCCTCAGTCCCCTGGTGAGCCACACATCATTAGCCACCATCTTGGCCCTGACGCTTGCTGTGTCCCTCAGAACCAGTGGAACGTCGCGGACAGACTTCGTGAAAGTGTGCTGTTGTGATTTTTCATTCGCAAAACCAAAATTGTTTGGAATAACAGAACTGGATAATGAAGCAGTAACTGCCACCACTTGGTTCACAACTTCGGTGCTGACTGAAATATCTCAACAATTATTTGATGGATTGTCTTGAAACTTTGAACACACATTCATGTTCCCCAAAGGATGAGTCCTAATGACTTTGGTGGACCTCTGACATTTTCTCTAGCACCACCATCAACATTTGTCGTTTTCAGTTAAATATCTCAACAACTATTGGATAAATCGCCATTTGGTACAGATATTCATGTTCCCCCTCAGGATTAATTTTTGTGTCTCTGTAGACGGTAAACATTAAACCTAACATTAGCATGATAGCATTGTCAGTGTAAGCATTTTGGCATTCTGACAATAGCATTTATTTTAGAGCACTGCTGTGTAATCTCTCAGAGACACTAGCATGGCTGTAGTCTTTTTGTTTTATTTAATTATTTTAAAATGTCTTCCATTGCTCTTTTATGTGATTATTTGTGAATTTCTGAATGTTGTTGATTTTCAATTTATTTTTATTTTCTTAATCTTTTACAGAAAAGAAAGTTGAATAACATGAATAAACAACAATGAGAGGAAGCTTGGTGTTGAATGTGAGACGCACCGAGATGAACACTAAATTGAGTGCTTGCATAGCAGAGTCGTATGCTGGGGCAGAAAGTTGTCTCTTCCAAAGCCCCGGAGAGCTTCATTCAGCCCCTGGTAATGTTGTTATGACGGCTGAACTAATGCAGCATCCTGTCATGTTGTTGTGTGTCCGTTTCCCTCAGGAACTATTTGTGTGTGTGTGTGTGTGTGTGTGTGTGTGTGTGCGTGCGTGCGTGCGTGCGTGTGTGTGTGTGTGTGTGTGTGTGTGTGAAGAGGTGCAGAGGAAGGGGAGGAGGGTTATTACAGTGCATTAAGAGAGAGATTATACTGACGATGCTGACATCAACATGTTAGCTAATTGACATGGGGGATATACATGCTGTTTACCAAATCCTCTTTGGGCTCAGACTGAATAAAACACTTACAGGGTGAATGAGTCTCTACAAGCACATACTCATGGAAACTTGCACACAAGGATTAGAGGATGTCATGGCTCTGATGACCCACAACTGTCTGAATAAAACTTGAGATGAGCCTGAACAGATTCTCAGGCAGTAGACCTCGGTAGAGTCCAGGAATTGATCCCATGGCAGGGTGCTCAGTTATGTCTATTAAGAAAATAGTAAAACTTCTATTTCCTGTTTTAATTTTGGTGTTAGTGTAAGATGCCCACAGAGAGTGCACATGTATAAAACGGTTTATACTCAAGTTAAAAACTAAGTAAAGGTCTTGCTGCGAGGTGGGCGTGACTCAGCGTCAGAGGGTGTCACAGCAGCCTTCAGCTGGATGGAGCTCAATAAATAACTTTGATGAGTAATTTGTGCTGCAAGGAGCAACAAGTTGTCAGTCGATTTGTGGGTCACATACTCAAGGCCAAGGCTCACAGCAGCTGTATCGCTGTTGCAATACGACTCATGTAAAATTCATAATGTCAAGTCCAACTAACGATCTCTTCTCCGCCCTGTCCTTCATATCTCCTCTCGTCTCCTCTCGTCTCCTCTCGTCTCCTCTCCTCTCCTCCTTATTTACTCTTCTTGTTTCCTCTCCCTTCTACATCCTCTTCTTTGGTTTCCACTCCACGCTGCTCTTTTCCTTCTTTCCACTCCTCATTTTTTCCTCTATTGTCTCCTCTCCTCTCCTTGTTTCCTCGCCTTGCCCCTCTTCTTTCTCTTCTTGTTTCCTCTTCTCTTATTTCCTCTCCACCTCCGTCTTTGATTTTGTTTTCCTTTCTCCTCACCATGTTTTCACTTGTTTCCTCGTCTTCACACTTTGCCTCCTTTATTCTTCTTTTGTCGTTTCCTCGGATGGTGCTTCTCCCTGTTTTCTCTCCTCTCTGCTCTTCACCTTATTTCCTCCCCTTCTTTCCTCTCCTTTCCTCTTTCGTGTGCTCTCTACTTCTAGTTTCCTCGTCACTCATCTTTTTGCCGCCTCCTCTACCCTCTTATTTCCTCTTCTTGTTTCTTCTCCTTCTCGTTTCCTCTTTTATCTCCTCTCCTCTCCTTTCTCCTCATTTCTTCTCTCTTTTTTTTTGTTTCCTATTTTTTCTCCTATCCTCCTGTCTCCTTGTTTCCTCTTCTCTCATTATTTTCTCTCCTGTCATCCAGACACAAAGGCTCAGAGGAGCGTCACAGTGTAGCATCTCCAAGCTCAGGGCTCCAGACACAGCACACCCACATCACTGTGCTGGGGCACAGGGAGAGTCCGACGGAGAGAATGAACAATGAACAAAACCAACAACAATAATATGAGTAATCTTGCTGAAGCAGGAAAACTCATTAAGGTTTTCCCTTTATGAGTGGCGGAGTTTCATTTTTTAAGTACTCCTAATGAATAAAAGTCAACCAAAGAAGCAGCTTTACATACATTTTTGTCTGTTGGAAATTGCATAATTTTGTATGAAATATGAAATACTAAAAACTTTGTTTTCAGAAAATAGAATATAATATAATGCCTTTTATTGTCATTTTAACCATGTACAACGAGATTAAAAGCAACTCCTTTTCCAGTGTCAACATGTACGTAAGAGAAATATAACAACATGGAATAAAATAAGTAGTGCAAAAGAAAGGGGGAGGAAGGGGGGGAGGGGTAAGGTGCACAGTTCTGAGACGCTATATGCATATATTAAAAATAGAAAGATAAATATGGTTTGTATACAGTGTGATATGCAGTGTGAAGTAATGATATTGCGCAGAATTATCAGTATTATCAAAAGTATTAAATATTAAATATAAAATATTGCACAGTAGGTGGGTAGAAGAAAGTCCAGGTGTTGGGGGTAAGACTGTGAAGTCAGTGAAATACATTCAGTGCAATCATTCGACCTCAAGAATACACACAATGTACAGTATTTTGCTGACAAACTTTTGTTTGGGCACAAAGTCTGCGTCCCTGGATCAGATCGGTGGGGGGTTTGGGTGTGTTTTTTAGATAGTAGCCTATCACCAGGGGCGCCAAAGCCAAGTACAGGGAAATATTTAACATTTGTTAACTGTTATTAAAAAAGAGAAAAGATAACTTTGAAATGGGGCGCCTCTATGGCTTAAGGGTTAGAACACCTGTTTAAGCCAGGAACCTTTGCTGCATCTCTCCCTCTTCTTCTGCCATATCTCTACTGGTAACTATAGAAATAAAATGTGTAGAAATAAATATCAAACATAAAGAAATGTATGGTATGTGCATTGTCTTGGTTTGGTATTTTGAGAGGCCTCAGAGACCTTCACACTTGGTTCATGTGAGAAGGCTGTGGCTGTCTGGAGGTTAAGATAAGACGAAGACCTTGTCGATGTTCCCAACTCCCATGATAAATAGTCTGGAACAAGGGTTACATAACTTTGTTTTACCTCCTTCCTAGTGGCATGATTGCATGCGTATCTATGTGACGTGGGACATGAATACTGTATAAAGCTAAGCACACGTGATGTTACTTTAAGTTTCGTGGTATATCTGTTATATAAAACATACTGTATCAAGATCAGATCAAGTGTGTTACAATAATCATATCAAGTAACTGAGGCTCATTGAGTTATTCTTTTTATTCATCTAAGTGAATATCGACTTGAAGAACCATCATTTTCACATCACAAATGGCATACAATTCCCCAAAAATAAATTAAAGAAAATAAAAAAATGACTTTGAAATGCATGCAGTGGGGGAATAAACAGGCAAATGCTCACTTAAAGATCATTAACCTCAGTAGTGCGGTGCAGCAGGCCTACAGTGTTTGATTAAACGCAGGATAAAGAGAAGCCCCTCCGTGAAAAAGAAGCTGCCAACAGCTGTTCAGCCTTTAAACTCAGTCAGTGTCTGATCAGCTGCCAGTGGATCAGCTCCAGGTTTCGTCCCTTGAGGATGTCACAGAGCATCCTCTCATCAGTCTCGTTTCCAGCTTCGGGAGCGAGTGATCCTTGTGCACAAGTTTTGATTGATCCAAACATTTTTAGTCCAAACTGCTGAATACCGTATCCACCTTGGACACAAATCTAAAGCTCATCATTCAGTCTAGAGAATGGGGAATGATGGTTCTTCTGTGTGCTTGGTATCTCAGGGAGAAAGAAAAATAACTTGCAATGGCTGCCTATTTTATCTGAAATCTCTCTACAAATAACATTTGACCAGAAACACAGTCCAGAAAACATATTGGTGCTGATAGATGCTGACACAACAATCTGTGTGAATGTAGCACCAAAAAAAAAAAGGTTGAGATGATGTTCTCCACAGCAATTACCTGTTACCTGAGGAGGTTAACATAGATCTGTCTAGATATCCGTGAGTCTTCACTGGCAGAGGAAGCTGATTTTTTTTTTATCTCTGGGAATTTTCACATTTTTTAAACAAAAAAGCCATCATAAGTCCAAAATGTGTGAGGTTTAAACATGTGTTTAAAAAACCAAGCACTTATATTTTCCCTGTAATGGATCATGTTTTCAATCAGTCTCTTCAAATATACAGTATATGAACCATTTTATGGTTTCTTTCAACCTATCCTTTTTTATGGCCACCCGGATGTTGGTGCTTCCTGTTTTTCACTGTGATGTATGTGTTTGTAATGTAGACCTATTTAAACCGATTATGACCTATTTAAACTGATTATACGATTAAACTCATCTCATCTTTTAAAAGGTCTAAAAAAGGGCAGATGGGGAGAAAAAGGAGTTTTGCCGACCGGATATGGCAAAAGTTTAATCTATCAACTAGCTCTGCTACCTTCTTCGTTGCTCTGGTTGGTTGTAGCGCTATCCTATTGCGTGCAGAGGGAATTTGAAAGACAACCGTTTATCCCGCCGCTCAGATTGAGCTCCGTCAATGGTGAGTTCCCAGACCCAACATCTTGATGTGGGTCTGGTTTGTCAGGCTAGGAAACTGGCACATTGAATGACGTCTCATGGCACAATGTAGAATTTGAGGAGCAGAAACAGTCCTTAAATGGTCAAAGCTCAGAAAAACATTTATTACAACAAGGCAAGGCAATGAGGCAACACAAGTTATAGGTTGTCATTAAAATGTTGCAAACATTTTAAGAATGTTTCCATCATCTAATGTAATTAAAAGGTGCCCTGTGGAGTTTTTTCTCGTAATCAAACAAAAGTTATATTCAGGGCCAGATGTACTAACGCTTTTGTCATCAAATCATTAAACGTTACAGATTAAGCAGCCATGCAATATTACAGTTACTGGAAGAAATCACAGATGACATTGAATCTCCGACTCAGCGTTCACATTCCATTCCAGCAGTTGTAAAACTCCTCGCTACATTACAAATATTGGCATCAGGATAATTTCAAACAGTCATAGCATCAGCAGTGGGAATATCGCAGTCTGCACTCAGCCGTATCATAGCACCAGTACTTAATGCTTTGCTACAGCGCAATTTACTATATAGTGGGCGGAGAAAGGCGCTGATTACCCCATGAACTGCAGGTTTGGTAAATACGACGTAAGCTGAAGTATCACAGCGGGTTGGCCATGATGGCGCTGATAATGCTACATTTGCAAATGTACGTACATCTGGCCCTCAGTGTTTTACACCAAACAAATTGTGTGTATCCTTGATGTGTATCAAATGCATTTCTTTCTTCAGAAAACAGTTAAAAGGCCTACTTTTTTTAACATTATTATTTATAATTATTATTTGCTAAGACTTTCCTTCTTTTCCTGCCTTTTGCTGGTACATTGCTGCATTTCCTGGCACATTACAGCTACTTGGAGATTAGTGGAAGAATGTGAAACCATTGGCATGGATTGTGTATTGCATCGTGCATGTGCATTTTTTTTTTTTTAAGAATAAAGAAAATGGGCAACAACTTACAAGAGCAGGAGTAATCTCACCTTTCTGTGAAGTTTTGAGTTTCTGATCACGGGGGCCCCCCAAGGTTGTGTGCTCAGCCCCCTGCTCTTCACGCGGCTGACCCATGACTGCATGCGCTCCATCCTTCAGCAGCAACCACAACGTGAAGTTTGCGGACGACACCACTGTGGTGGGTCTCATCTCCAACAATGATGAGACCCAGCTAAAGTTGACTTGACTTTTACTCACTAAAATTTGGAGTTTGCACCGGCATCTTTTTTGCCTCTTATCTCTTGCTCCTCCTCCGCTTGTGTCTTTCCTTATTTAGGTCTCACTAACTTATGTTCACCGCCAGGCTGCCAAAACGTAGCCTGTGATGTCTGTTTATATACATGTATGTGTATCCAGGCGGCTGAGCGGCTACAGTCCCACCGCAGGCCTTTGTGCTCAGTTCTGAATCGTTGCTTGAATCAGATTTTTTTATTTGGATGACAGTTCATATCTATTCTAGGACGTAGCACATCTTGCCTACCAACATGCACTGACAGCGATGTCAAAAAGACACGTGTGTGTGTGCGCAGAGTCGGTGTAACAAAAGGTGTCACAGATGATTTTGTAGGTACACTTCTTCCGCTTGTTTTTATACATATTTTTGGATAAAGAACAAAATATATGACTGGGCTGAGGTGTCTAATACATATTCATACCAGTCACACACATATACACACACACAAAACCCTGATCTGTTTTACACATGAAGACAAAGAAATGAAAGCATTTAATAATTTTTGCCTCTGCACCTATTGACTGATGGTGGGAGATGGAGGTTTGTAAAGTGTCCACTGCCCTGACGCCCCAGCCCACTTCAACACACGAGTATGCAAAAACATATTTTCTGCCAAAAATATCGGTTTTACTCTCCCGAGAAGCCATTTACATCCCGCTAACATGGTAGGTAATTGGTCTGAGACTCCAGACTTCAGTACACGTGCACATACACACTTGCATTAACCCAGCTGCTGAGGTTTTATTTAAAATCTATCCAGTCAGTAGTTGGTTAGTCTGGATCAACAGAAGTACATTTCCAGGATAATTGCCTGACATCCGGCGCATCCCTCACCTTCCGCTCTGTGTTACCGTTCTCAAAATCCCTTCGCTTTGGGAAACAACAACAAACTTCGAGCTAACAAGCTACATGCTGAAAATGGCAAGTTAGGAAAAAAATATGGATCGTGCAATAAGGCAAGCCTGCTTGGTTTTATCAGGGAATGACTGTGAAGATTTATAAAGAATATGTGTATGACATTTACTATGTAACTGGGACATTTTGGGACCAATTTGTGGGATAGCTGTGGATGAAATACACAAGACACGTCAAACAGGTAAGAGCAAATAACGTTTAACCATTTATCTAGCTAATCTAAATAGCTCAAGTTACTGTATTGTGTGAACAGTAACCTTCATTGTGATTGATCTAAAGAAATGCAAACAAAGCAGAGCACATTTTTCTACTATCCTGGAATGTATGTGTGGTGTAGCCAGACCTTACTCCACAGCGCTGTGGAGATAGGTCACAATCACAATTTCAAAAGGTCACCCTAAGGCACAGGGACAAGGGAACAATTGCAAAATCCAAAGAAAAGTTGTCAGTGAGCACTTGGCACCAAACCTAAAACATGTAAGGAAGCCATCTTCACCATCTTCAATGATCAGAAATCATCCCACACAAAGTCTCTCTCTTGCAGTGGTCTGTCTTAGTTCTGTTCACTTTACTGGATTCTTTGCAAAGCAAAAACCTGAATAAGATCACAGCCTCTCCTTGGATGTCTTCTCTACAGTTGCTGCTCTCTTAAATTTTGTCCCAGACACAAAGACTGCACACAAAAGCCGCAAAGGTTTAATGTCCCAGCTGGCAACTGCTGGCTAATTAACCTCCGTTCTAGTCCGGCCTGTTGCAGCTCCACGACTCATCAGTGGCTAATGAACACCATTTGTCCTTCTGCAGCTTCTGAAGAGAGCCGATTGAGTTGTGGCGGACGACACATGGAGAATGTAGCGTCTCCAGCAGTGACCAAATGTTCACAGAGCGGGTTTTCTGTGCAGAGAGCGAACAGTTGTTTATCTACAAAAAGATGAGCTGTTAAATGGGCAAAAACTCTGAAATGCAAATGAATTGATGTTGAAACTGAATATACATAATTAGTATGTGATTTATCAGTGCTTACTGTAGGACGTGTATTTAACACAAACAAACTTGTTGCCATCTAGTGTATTCTGCATGTACGCTTCCTCAGAAATGCACATAATGTGTCTGCGATTAAGCAACAACGACGATGGAATAGAGCTTATCTTTTATATGTGTTGCCATGTTTAATTATGATTACATTGTGCAAAATGGGAAGTTTTGAAGTAAAATATTGTGGATGCGCATACTTACAGCCTAATATTCATACTAAGTATGGAGCATAGTGGGATTAAGCGATCCGTCACAAAGCCCTGTGAGAAAACTTCACTGACAACCATATAATGAGCCTCTGTGAGGATCTTCCACCATATTATTGTCGTTATCGCCTCTCTCTAAACTGGGAGGGTGAAAAGAAAAAAAAAAGAAAACATTTAATTGAGTATAAAGTAAGTTCCAACTGCATAGTATGTTAATTCTGTACAGGTGCTGCATACTAGATTAGCAAGAATTTCTGAGTATGCAGCGTGAGCTTTACTGGACATACTCATACTGCCCCAAAATGCATTGTGGCCTTTCAGACACAATAAATAATAAACCGTTGGATAAAATAATTACGAATGATGATAAGTGACGTTAGGTACAGTTAAGAGGAAACACTCACATATGTGAGTGTTTCCTCTTAACTGTACCTACTAAATAAACATGATGGTGCAATATGGCGAGCTCAATGGAAGAGGAACGGCTCCCTATGAAAGGCTCATTCTAGGCTACTTAAACAAAGCAATTCTTAGTTTCAGGTGATTATACACTAATGAAAACATAGTTATTATATTCCATTCATGCCAGAAGATACTCCTAAATCCTACACACTTTAAATGTTTGTCATTCATGTTTAAATTCAGTTGGTTACACTTGATTCCAATAATGATAAAAGTTTATGCTGAAAAAATAAAAAAATATTAAAACATACATATCCTCTATATCTCCTGCAGCATAATCAACTTCACCACTGTCCATCTGCGGACTCTAAATGTTCCAAACACCAAAATATGGCTAGATTTGCTACAAACGATAGGGCTTCAGAACTTTGAAGAGGCGAATATCTGTATGCATGTAGCATGACACAGAGGCAAAAGACTGAAAAATAAGTGTTTTAGTAATGTAAAGAGATGGATAGTAAAAATGTACCTGTTGTTGTTTACATAATTTCTGTTGTTGCATGAGTCAACAGCCATTAAAAAATTCAGTTTCAGCTCCTTTTGTGAATCAATTTATCCACAGGAGCAAAACCGACAGTGGAGCAATGATAATACGATTGTAGCTTTCTTATCTACAGCACAAAATGCTGTGTAGTGAAACAAGCAAACCCATCATATTAACAAACACAATAAAGGAAGACTTTGCGCTGCTTGTTACATAAAGGGACACTCAGCAGAAGAAAGACACCTGAATGGTATAAAAATTACAACACAAATTTACATGCAAATGATGTTACTATAAGCAACAGAGTTCATTCGGCCCAAAGTATAACATCAAACTGAAACCACAAGGGAAAGAGATGTGGGGCGTTTTTTTAAGGTGCAATTTAGCCTTTTCTATGATTTATACATCTTTTTAAACATTCAAAAAGAAACAGAACATGCGGCTACTAAAACAGCATAGATGTTGGTGGTGGAAGAGCAAGAGCTTGAACACATAGTTTTCAACCAGTGACAGCTTGGATCAATGTGAAAAAGCTAAATGTATTCCTGCTCACTAAGTTATAACCATGTTTACAGCTCAGCCATGTGTCATTTAGCTGTATCACTTTAGCTCTAAACATGAGAAAAACCTCATCAAATCCCCCCTTTTTTCATTTTGAGATTGTAAGATTTAACAAACCAATTTTCCCACAAAAAAATGGTCAAATGAAAAGAATGTATGCACATTTTATCAAAGACCTTTTTTTATTTGAGCCAAAGTAAAAATCAAGCCTCAGTCTATCCAACTCCATTGGAAAGGCTTTGTTTTCCCAGAACTTTTCTATCCTCAAGCTATGTATCGTGCCAGCCATCTTCTCCAAGTTCCTAAAATTCAACCATTTCAAATCCAAAAACCTAAAACTGTCCATTTGGTTTATGGATCTTGTTGGATATGGTGCTATACAGCATGGTAAGCTACCTAAAATAGTCCTGTTAAAGCTGCATCAACAGATGTTCAGCCCACTTGGGGGGCAGTGGAAGCTGTGAACTTAAAATTGACATATTATCATCTTTTAAGTTGATATGGTAAACTTTTTAGCAGACATTCGGCAGCATCCATTTGGGGCCCACCTGGTGAATGTAAGTCCTATTTCCACTCTCTTTTAGCTTTGTTTTGGTCTCCACTAACTCCTGGCTCTCAGCTGCTAGATGTTCCACTATGCTCACCAGCTAGTCACTATCTTTGTCTGCTGTTTGGTGCTTGGCTGGTAGCGTAGCTTTTTCGCTCAAAGTAGCTGTTGCTGTAACCCAAAACAGTAAAGATTCTGGCTGAAAAAAAACAACAACAGTAAACTGAAAGAGGATTTAAAGCCCCGATAAAGCTATAGGCAACCCCTATCACATTAGTCCCATTTTTATTATTAAAATATTGATTATAGCCTCTTTAAAAGGCAAAAAGTTACATAAGTGCATTCACAAGCTAGCTGCAGTAGAAATGCTCAAAAACAACATATTCCTAAGAGTTTAGTAAACTGATTGTTACACTCACTGGAATTTATTACAACTTTTGACTACCACTAATTTAAAAATAACACATGAAATGTCAAAAATGTCTTGGAAAAGCTGCAGCATATTCAGTTATTTTTGGCCAATGATGACTAGTTGAAAATATCATGTCAGAATTGACATTATCATTTTGCATCTCCTCCCAGTACTCAATTTATTTAGATTTTCATAGCCGTTTTCACTACAGTTTTGGAAGCTGTTTTGGCAGGTTTCCTCCCCTGTACACATCTCTCCAGTTCTCCTCCCAGTCTGTGTCGGGTTATGTAGCTCACAGCTACGGGATGAAGAGCAGAGACGCAGAGTGCACAGCTTTGTAGTCGGAAGGGCGGTTTCCTGTCCTGCATTATTAATACCTGATGTTAACAGTTGACCTGGCGCACACTCGCTCACCGGGCCATGAATGGAGGAGTGTGTGTTTGTGTGTGTAGCAGAGAGACGGATAATTAAACGGGTGTTACAACATCCAGGATGGATACACAGCATCTAGTTCATTGCATGAAATGTCTCATTGGCTGGTTGTGTGAGGTGGGTGTGTGGGGGTGCTTTGCTTCTAATAGCTGTTAGTTCTGTATGACAAGCTTTGCAATTAGTTCTCGATAATCTGCCTTAGTTCAGCTAGAATTGACGGTTCATTACTTCCTTAAATGAGACCGGTTTTATCCAAATACTCAGCCATTGGAAAAACAGAAATGCAATATAGATAATTTGCCCTGAAAAGAAATGGATGGAATGGAGTGGGATAGAGCGATCTGTCACAAAGCCCTATGAGAAAACTTCACTGACAACCATATAATGAGCCTCTGTGAGGATCTCACACCATTTTATTGTGTCTTTATCTTCTCTCTCTAAACTGGGAGCGTAAAACGAAGAGAAAAAAAGATAAGGGGCTGCAGGTTTGGAGAAAAATACCCATGCTTATTTATTCAGAGATGTCGCCTCATAGAGGAACCTACCCCCTGGGTCTTCTCACAGGCCCGAGCAAGCGGCAAATCTCTTTGCTGCTTGAAAGGAGAAAAAAAACGAGAGAGAATAAAATTGGGAGAAGAGAGAAGGGAAAGAAAAGGTAGTGTTTTCCCAGAAGTTGTAAAAAGACTGATAAAGAGGAGAGAGATTACAGGTCGGGGTCGAGGGGAGGTCGAGAAATAGCAAGAGAGGGTAGAGAGACAGGAAGGAGATGAAGACCTGAACACAAAGGGAAGATGACAGAAATGAGAGGGAAAATGTTTTGTTGGGGGGGAGAGCGAGAGTTAACTGGAGCCTTGGAGGGAGGAAAATGAGAGGAGAGAGACTGGGGGAGGGTGGGGGCAATGGAAACTGGCGAGGAGGGGCTGGTTGAGAGTCTCCCAGAGGGAGAGGAAGATGGCTCTGCGAGTGTGCCCCCCGCAGAGAAACTCGACAGGGGGTCAGCTTTTTGTTTTGGAAAGAAAAAAAGAAAACCTCCTCACCACCCTCGACAGCAACGTGGTGATACCAAAGGCTCCATATGTCAGCTGGTGGAAGAGCTTTGTTCGGAGAGATGGGGTGGGGGGGGCTTCTTCTAATTCAGTCATTTCATCTACCACACACACACACACACACACACACACACACACACACACACACCAACCCCCTGCCACCTACATAAGATTTAACACACATTTGTATCCAAATACATACTGTATATATACTATTCCTCTGTGCCATAGCGCTTCACTATCCAAAAACTACTAAAACAACAAACTAAATGCTTTGAGCTGCCTCAACGTAACCATAAACATGTTACTCATGCTTTAGTTGCAAGCAGTAAATGCAGGGAAAATAAATAAAAACATGAGCTGGGTGATATTTGCCAATGCTGTATGAGCTGTATATGAAATTACTTGTTAGGAGACAGGGTTGAATATGAGGTTAAAATGCTAAATTTCAGCTTTGAGGGTGTTTGAGGTTGTTTATATCTACTGGTGAACAGTAGGACTCATAGCCCTTCTAACACTTGGAGGTGTTTTGTATAAAAGGGTTTAAAAGCCCTAGGTGTGGATGTAAACACCCTCAAATTAAAGCTGAAAGTCAGTCGTTTCAACTCACAGTCAGTCACTGCGTTTACATGCAGTTTAAAAAAACAATTATATTCGGGTTAAGGCAATACCCCGATTTCACAAACGCCATGTAAACACCTTACACCGTTAAAATCTGAGTTCTCATAACCTGGTTAACAGAGGTAGAGAACTCCTTCAGTAACCGGGTTATTCCTCCATGTACACACCTTGACCGGGCTATGATCGGTTTAAGCGTCTGCGCATGCTTCAACTGCCCTCTCCGCTCCCGCTTTTTGAACCGGACATAATCCGTCAGCGCGCTGAGTCGTTAATATGACACCATACAACAAAACAGCGATGGTCGAATCAGAGGGCCATCAGCAGCAATGAGTCTGTGTGCGGTCCCTCTGTTCTACTCCCTGCCAAGGCAACAGCGGACATCGGGAGATGACTAGACAGATTGTCCATCTCTGGGGCCGTCAATGCTGTGTCTCGGCAAAAAAGTGGAGGGACCGAGCAACCACCACTCCGGGGTTTATTATGGATCCCATGTAACTTCTAAGCAAATCTAGCCCTATGAAGCAGCTCGATTGGTTGGGGTTAGGCACGGACCTTGAGTGGTTAAGGTTAGGATAGCCGATTGGTCAGGGGATAGGACCTGAACAAATTGGGTTACATTACCTTGCGTAGGCATGGACGCCTGGCCAATAGTAGTGTGTGAATGCTATTGAAGGGCGGGTCTTGACTAGAACTTGCGTGGGTTCCATAATAACGCCCGCTGCGGCCGTTGGCTGGCGTTAATGTTAGTTAGCTAACGAAGTTAGCTTGCTAATTCCACCCGACACAGATAACGTTATAATGAGCCGAATAAGTAATAAGTAAGTCATCTGGCGGGAACACTGTGCTGTCCTACGCTGTGACAAGAGGGTGTAAACTAACATTCAGTTGTTAAATTTGACTAATTTAGTGATCAGTCTGTGTAACTTTGACATAGGTCAACCGCAAAAGCGTTGTGCGTTGGCAGAGCGCCACCTACTGTACTGGAGGTAGAGTTACTCCTGTCATTCTACCCCATTCTTCCCCGCTCATGTATACGGGGAGAACTGGCATAACCCGGTTATTCACTAACCAGGGTAATATACCCCGTTACTGCTGTGCATGTAAACGCACTGTGTTTATACTAAATATACTTATACTGAGTGTTTTAATTACGAACCCAATGTGCTGCAATGTGCTTTTGGTGACCAAATCCAAAGAGTCCAAATACTTCAGGAAGCCGTGCCATATTTTAATGCACACCCACAAAAACACCCCTTCTGCTGATCGTCCTGGGGAGCAGTTTAATGTGGATCTAGAGCAGATTAGCAGGCTAAAGCTAAACTCTGTAATCGCCATGATGGCCTTAATCAAAACTCAGTAGCGGTCTTCTCAAGGTTAAACTGATTGCTGTCTTGTTCTATAACCTATTGGGATTCATTCAGGCAGTCAGTTTGTTTTCTCTGCAAGATATTGATTTTGATGGCAAATTTGGAAAACTGTGTAAATATCCCCTTTAAATTGAGAGATTTTTGTCTGTAATTGAGTCCTTAATCTATTTTATCCTGTTTCTAAAACTTGTGTCTCGAGTATCATATGAAATTGATTACGTTTTTTTTTCTTGATTCTTTTGCAGCAAGCTAAATCGTCTCGTTTCAAGTCTTGTTTCGAAGACAAGAAATGAAAAGTTACTTGTTTAGTTCGTTCAAACTAATAATGCCATCTTTCACAAACACTCAACTTCACGTCATTTAGCAAAAAAATTGTGCTGTTAAATCACATTGTACATCTATTACAGTAATATGCAGTTTGTCCCTGAAAAGATTTGAAAAGTGAAAAGATTCCTTTCTCTCTCCACCTAGTGCCTCACTTTTAAATTAAATGTCTGTGTAGCGTCAAAGTCATGAAAAACAAGGAAAGTGCAAAAATATGTATGTGTAATATGTAGGAGTCAAACAAAAAGCAACAGCTCAGAGAAAGAGAGAGAGAGAGAGAGAGAGAGAGAGAGAGAGAGAGAGAGAGAGAGAGAGAGAGAGAGAGAGAGAGAGAGAGAGAGAGAGAGAGAGAGAGAGAGAGTGAGTGAGCGATAGAGTGAGAGAGACAGAGAGATGAGCCTATCAGAGATATTTGGGTTGTTTTGTTGCCTTTGTGCTGTTATGTGCCAGTTCTCTTTAACTTATTTATGATTCAGGGGACTCACAACAACAGCAAAACTGAAGGGAAGGTATGAGCAAGAAAGACAACAAAAGAGAAGTTAAAAACTGAAAATCAAGCTGGAGTTGTATGGAGCAGAGAATGAGGAGTGAAAATGTCTTTGCTCCACGAGTCCTTCAAGGTGATTAGATGAAAGAAAAGACCTGATGTGAGAGAAATAAAAAAGACAAGAAGGGGGAAAAAGGAGGAAGGAGAAGAGATAGTGGGGTCTTTCCCTGAGGCGAAGATGTTGGTGTACAAATCTCTCTCTCTCTCTCTCTCTCTCTCTCTCTCTCTCTCTCTCTCTCTCTCTCTCGCGCTCTCTGTCAGTTGCAGCAACACGCTCACCGGGGTTGGCAGCACAAAGCAGAGTCGCTCTTTTACCACCTTGCACACACACACACACACACACACACACACACACACACACACACACACACACACACACACACACACACACACACACAGAATCACTCTCACACACACAATGCATTACACACTCCCGAGACACACACCCTCAGACGGGAGCTGAATCAGAACTGACGAGAGGAAGGAAGCAAGGAGGAAAGAAGAGACCGGTAAAGATAAGATAAGAGAAGACTAAGTAAAAGATTTAGAAGAGAAAGTAAAGATACATTTTGGAAAAACATCAATCAAGTAAGACCTCTTTTTTATCTCTTTCATTAACTCACTGCTTGTACTTCATTATGGCACACTATATATAAAAAAAAAACACTACTTGACGTTCAAATAAAAAACTGCGTAAAAAAAGTTAACCTCACTTTCTGGAGGTTTTTGACCTTTCTTCTCTCTGTGTAGCTAGTTCATAAAATCACGTTTTTGGAGGCTTGTTAGTTTATGTTTTACCTTTGAGTGTACAGTGCAGACGTAGAACAGAGAAGAACAGTTGTTTGATGTGCCTTTGAGTCACAAATGCTGACGTGAGGAAATAATGGGGGTCATTCATCAGTGCAGATGAAGTCAAGGAGGTGTTTTTTGTGTGTGCGCATCCAAGCATACACACAAAATCAGAGACGAGGAAAGTGAAAGCAGAAGGAAAATGCTTTCAGAGGAATTTTTGAAATCCAACAAAGAGTCTCTCAAAGACCACTTTGGTAGAGTCGCAGGGACTCATGGTCATCACATAAGAGCCCTTGTTGATGACTTCTGCTTGCTGAGGTTTAATTTAACATGAGCATTTGTTCCTTTTCTTTCGTTGACGCTAGAATAAATTACTTTTGCGCTCTAAAAGAACACCAGTTTTTTTTTATATATATGTTTAGTTCAAAAGGAAGTGAAAACTTGTTCTGCTTGTAGTTTGTATATAAATCTTATGATTTGGACTCTGTATTGATGGTAATCTTCATTTGATTGGTTTGTTGGTAGTATGATGTCAGGATGCCTTTTTAAATCTTAAACAAGTTGTGTTTATGCCCAAATCTAAACAGCCTTAAACATAGCGTCGTCATATCATAAAACTGATTTTAATGTGATTTGTGATGGTTTTGGAAGCAACAGATTAATATCGTTCTGCTGATAGTAGCGTCAGTTAAGAAAATGGGTCGTCCTGGAGGACATGGACGAACAATGTATTTTGGATTTGTTTCGAAGACTAACGTGTAAATAAGTCTTCGATTTTTGCAATCCCTGAACTTTTGTTGTGTTTAATTTAATGTCTCCCTTCTTATGTCATACATGACTAGAGCATGATTTAGCCGAACCTTGTACACGTGAAAGCTAAAACAAGGCAGTAATTCACCACCAGCAACACTTATTGTGACACACCTACATGACTAATTGGTGAGTCTGTACCATTGAGAAGACAATGCCTACTCTGGAGCGTCTAAAGAATTCAAACAGATGAAACACCCGGAGCAGATCCAGGTCAGAGAGGCTGTGAAGGGACAGACATGGTGTGTTTTGTGTTTTTGACCCTCACTGTGTTTATCAAGAGCTGATGTGAGCAAAGGAGGAGGAGAGAAAGAGAGACAGAAGAGAGGGAGAGAGTAAAGGGATGAATGGAGTCATTGTCTGGTCTATGTGTGCTGAATGGGGGGGGGCGTGTTTTGTGTGTCTCAAAACAAACTGTGAGCAATCAGTGTGGAAAAAAGAAATCAGGATATTTAGCTGCTGAATGCTTCATGATATTCCCTTCACTGTCTTGGAGTGTTTGTTGCTGAAAAACGTGTGTCTAACTGCGTGTCAATCACTGCTCATGCACACGCATTAATTCTCCCTTGTGGGGGAGAGGGGCTTAGGAGACTGTTTTGGGCTTTAACAGAAAGGGGGGAGGGACTGAGAAGTTGTTGATGTTCACATTTTTTGGCTAAATCCTGGATCTTTGCAATCCTACCTACGGCACCTTTAATCCATGTTCAATACAAAATACTGATTACGAAAGCTTTGACTTGCTTGTGGTAAGGTACAGGCTTTAAAGCAACAAAAACTAAAACAAGGTAAATCATTGCAGCTAGACTTTTACACTGAAAATCCTTGCTTTCATATAAATGTCAATGTTAAACACCCAAAAAGTTATGTGCACCGTGCACAATAGTGCGAAATGACGTCACAGCTTAAAAAACTTAAAACTTTCAACCAACAGTGGTTGGTATATGTATTTTCTGCTCTGAATGTTGCAATTCAAATGAATAAAACAGCCATTTAAGTGTCTCCTGAAGGAAATTCAAACAATGCCTCATGCATTATTTCTTTTAACAAATATATATGGTAAACGTCAGTTATATTACACTTCAGAAGAGTTAAAGTGCTTCACAAAGAAAAAAAACAAGAGGATCACAAACCGCCAAAGCAATTAAAACGGTAAACAAGCGAATCAATTACAAAGTTATTAGAACATAAAAAACTGTCGATAAAATGCAGACAAGCAAAGCAGCAGGGATAAACATTTTACCTTAAAGCAATTTTATGGGGTTTCATGGCTTCCCTTCCGAATTTAATCAGTTCAATTTCCCCAATAAACTGATTAAGATTACGCATTTAGGAAGCTTCGCTGACAGAGCTTCACAGCTATAGCTTAAGACACAATCCTAATTCTGCAGAAAGCTGGCACCCCGGGGCCATGCAGAGGGAAAGAACAATTGTTTTTTTAGAACGGCACTCAGATGTATTTTCTGTTAAAAAAAAACAAAGAGATACAGACAGTGGGGAGAAGTATGGGGGAGGAGTGGGAGATGGAGACAGTGACGATTGAGAATTAGGGACAAATCAAGCAAAGTTCGATGGAAATATGGCGAGACAGCATGAGCAAGAGCAATTTGGATCAAAAGCTAAATGGATTTTTTGGAGAAAATTAGGAACATGGGACAATTTTAAAGGGATATAAGAGCCTGAGAGCGACACGGACAAAGATGTGTCAAGTCCATGGGTGAAGGTTTGACGTCTGTGTGTGTGTGTGTGTGTGTGTGTGTGTGTGTGTGTGTGTGTGTGTGTGTGTGTGTGTGTAAGGGGGTCTCTGCCACCTTGGTAGCAGAGTACATTATGGCTGTTTGGGCACATTAAAGGGCATTAGCTGGAGGAGCAGGCCTGAATAATGCATGGTCTTTAAATATGAGCAGAGTGCATACGTCCTCCAAAGCGCACTGAACCGGGCTACACACACGCACACACACACACACACACACACACACACACACACACACACACACACACACACACACACACACACACACACACACACACACACACACACAAAGATCTCCTTTTTCAGTCACTCTTACAGCTCAAAATCATAAAATTTGGCAAACTGGAAACGTGCTTATACTTATATTGTGTGTGAGAAAGCACGACTGTGTGCATGTGTGTGTTTAAGCAGCTGAGTGTGTGATTAAAATATATTTAAGACACCTTCAAATCCCTGCATGCTGACATAAAAAGAGGCAGCACACGGTCAGTGCGCTCCATTGAACGATCCTCAGGTCTAACAGGGTAGCCAATGAGCCCATTAACGTCACACACACACACACACACACACACACACACACACACACACACACACACACACACACACACACACACACACACACACACACACACACACACACACACACACACACACAATGCACTTACAAGAGAGTCATATTCAGATGACTTCCGACAGTTTTAAGTGTCTTCTTTACGACTGACTCTTCTCAGAGTTTTATCATGGCGTGCTGAATTTGCAGCCTAATCCGTTACTTAACAGTTTTGTTCCAAAGTGAGATATCATTCGACATCTACTCTCACTGAAATTACTGCAGGCATGAAAGAGAGAGTCACGTCTTCAGCAGGGGTTTATTTTTTAGCAATGTAAAGGTGAAGGTGGATTGGATGATTCTCTACTTTTATATGATTGACAGATTAATACGAGGCAACTTGAGATACTTTTAAAACTTACACTTCTGAAATTCTAGGTTCTTATCATAAGGTTCTACAGGTTTGTTGCTTTTAAACCTAAAATTTGTGAATGGGCCACTGAAAATTACCACTTTTGCAACAATGTTGTGAAAATGAAATCTGTAAGACAGAAAAGAAAACCAAATGATCTTTGTGGAAAGCACAGTCATAGTTTCCCACAAGAAATTAAATGCAAAAAAGAGATTTCCATTCCATCCGTTATTTTAATAGTATAAATTAAAGTTGACTAAATGTTCAGCTTTACTTCCTTTAAGCCTAAAATTTATCACATAAGAGTGCAGCTTCAATGTGGCCTGAAAAAGAAGAGGTCTTAAGTGAATTTCAATCTTCTGCAGGTTGATTTTTTTATAGTGCACTTCCATCAAAACGTCTGCCTGAAAGGTTGGAAACAGGTTTTAGTTTTAGCATGAAACATAAGAAAATCCTGTTATGTTCCTTTATGACAGGATGTAGTGGTGCATAAAGAGCTGGAGCCAGAGGGAGGCCATGCACTCAGGAGGTCAGTGTTAACTGTGTTTGTAAAACCTTGGGGTAGAAGTTCATCAGCCTGGCAGCCGCCCGCGCTGTCAGGGTGAAGGTTCACAGTGACTCCAGCTTAGCAGGGACACACACACGCACATGCACATGCACACATACATGCACACACACAATGGCCGTCACACCTCAGCAGCTCTGAGGTGACAAGAACTCCTGGTGGATGGCAGATGGAGGAAGCCAGCACGACCACGCAATTGTAATATGTGTTATTATGGTCCCACCCTGTTTTCTGGCTAAGACCTGCAGGTGTGGACAGCCAAACCAAACTGTGACTTCACTCCCAGTTTAACCCCAGAGAAAATGAGAGAATCTTAAAATGTTGTCTTAAACTTAAAGCCAAATCTTAGAGTCAATCACCATTTCACATCTTAAGCTGCTCATTTTCAGGCTGTAGCTAGGTTACAATGTTATTTAGGCTGCATCCAAAAACCTGTAGTCTTTCTGCAGTCAACACAACTTGGATAGCTACATTTAATCTTTAAGGTTTTATTTTTAAATAAGCCAATGGGAACATAACGAAGCATCCAGAGACACTTCTCTAACCACTCCGTATGCTCCAAGCGATCCTCACTTAAACAATAAATTGCTATATGTTATGTCTGTCACAGTTTAAAAGCCAAAAAGAAGTGACAGCACAACACACAATATTGTATTAAAGCAGTATGTTTTGAAGAAAACTAGGAATGACAGATCAAAGACAGAGATACATTTGACAAAATACTGTGGATGTTTTAGATGTTTTCGTAATTTTTCACAGTAAAATCTATTGGAATCCAAGTGTTGTGAATCCAAGCTGACTACTGCAGCTAGAGGTGAAGCATTTCTTTTACACTGAACTAGAACCTTGAGAAAGAGGTTACAAGCCTAATCAAACACTGTGAAGGACTACAATGACAACACTTTGAGAAGTTTATTGCAGATCATAGAGTTGAATGGACTCATTTCAGCTTTATTAACAATGTGATACTGCATTGATCCCTGGAGGAAATTTTCCTTTTGTTTGCCCGCCTGCACACAGAGCTCAGAGGTCAGCTACAGAGAAGCTGCCCTGCGGCTGGCTCGGGTTCAGTGTTGAGCTCAAGGGCACAACAGCAGGATTAGTTGTCTGTCGACACAGTGGGCTCGAGCCCAAGTTTTCAGGCCGAGGGATGATCTTCCCACTCACCATGAACGAGGAACATCACTCCACCTGAGTGGAATACTGATACAGTGACAATTATGTACTACATAATTTCATAATATTGGAAAATGTGTTATTTTTAATAGAATAGTAGTTACAGGAGTAGAAAAGTTTGCCGATTTAATGATGTGATGCTTGATCGTAAATTTATGCTGCATTTTAATCAGGTTCCCTGAGGTTTTAAGTGGTTTTCGTGGTGCATTTTAACAACTCAGATGCTTTTCTAAACTACCAAAAATCGGAATTATGGCTGAAACATAACTCTTTTTTGAACAAAAGTGATAAGCAGCCTTCAACCTCTCAAATCCGTCGAAGCCTTGCCTCATCCATACTGATAGTCTGCACCTCCCCCGCCCTGTCAATTAACATCAATACACCCAATCTCCCATATCGACCTCCTCTGTACAGTAACAAAGTCATTACACACGAATCCTGGCTCGCTCCCAATATTTAAGAACAAAAAAATATCCAAGCGAGGTCATGGAGAGCAAACAGAAAGACTCCAGAGGGGGGAGCAGCGCTTTAGATTTGCAGGGTGACCTTGATGGATTCCAGACAGTAGGAGGGAGCTCAAATCGCAAGCTGGGTGGCAATATGTGTTCGTGTGTGAGGCTAGTGATGGCTCTCATTAATTCCCAGTCGAGGAAAACGGCCTGAGGACTGTGTTTTTGTGTGTGTGTGTGTGTGTGTGTGTGTGTGTGTGTGTGTGTGTGGTGTGACAGGGAGAGAGGAGGTGGTGTGTGGGGGTTAAGTACGAAGGCAATGAAGCCATTTAAGAGTCATAAAGTGCTTGGTCAATCAAAACGGCCCCCTGCTAAGCACCTCATGTCCTCCGCTGTGTGCAAGTGTGTGCGTGGATGCAAGAAAAAGAGAGACAGAGTGCATGGCACGTTTCTGCGTTATGTGGGGGATTGAGTTTGTGCATCCATGTGTATGTCTGTGTGTCATTTGTGTGTGTGCTGCTGTGGGGGTGAGCCAGCCAGTCGGGAGAGTCAGTGGGATACTGAGCTCAAAGAGAGAAAGAAAGAAAGAAAAAACGAAAGGATGCACCATCAGTCGAGCTCTGTGGGAAAAAAAGCCATGGAGCGGATGCAGTGATTAGACTGTAATTTGTCCATCTACACTACAATGTGTTTGAGCATGTAAATACATGTGCATGCATTTACACTTACGTCTACGCCTGTGAATCAGACTTTGAAGTCACTGCAGGACTCTGTCCACAATGATCTTCCTGTTTGATTCATAGATACACTTTTGGCAACAGTTAAAACTGTCAAATTAAAAGAAACTAAAGTGACCTGCGAGGTAAACTGTGCAAACAGCATTTAATCACACAGTTAGGCACGAAAGCTCACCCTGTCCTAATGATCCACAGACACAGAAGGGAACTTTCTTTCCTCATCTGTTGATTTTCTTCCTTCTAACACACTTAAAATAGCCTAAAGAAACTGTACTGAATGAGTATGTGATCAAATGATTAAAAAAACACATAGCATGATTTATTGACTGCACATTTCTTGCAATCATCCCAACAAAACTTTGTATTTGTGCTCCAAATCAAAAGCAAAAGAGAAAAATCTAATGTTAATTCCTGCCTTCTCTGATGATTCAGGACTCACCCGTTGCTGTTTTTTTAGTTTAATCTTAAAGCTTAAGATGGTAAATTTGACACAAATGCTCTAAAATTGAGCTGGGACTGCTAAGCAATGACACCATCAGTACCCTGACATGCTATTTACTAATTTCTATTTGTCTCACGGTTACTTCTGCTGAAGTTAAGCGAAATGTAATTTAAACCAACAAGACTGACATGTTTTTCCTAAAGATCTTGACTAGTGCATCTTTAAACAGCCCAAATTATAGCTGCTAGCCAGGGTATCTGTGTCTCTGTGTTTCTGTGTTGCCTTTAGAGATGAACAGTTGAGACACCAATCAGACTAATCGCCCATTTTGGCCAACAAAGCCACCAGCAGCCGGTTTGGTTTATTACTGTCACCGTAGGGCACCGTTTGGCCGTATCACCACACCAACTGTGGTATCATCTGTAAGCACCACCACCCTCCCTCATCCCCTGATTCTCTCACTCTCTTTTTCCATCCTTACTCTCAACCTCCTGGCTTTAATAATCCTCTGTCTCTGGGGTCTTCTGCCCAGGTGAGAGAGTCTAAACAAACGTTGCCATGGTAAGCTAGAAGCAGGAGCTCAAGCACACCTGATAATGCTAGTGCACCATTTCTTCCTCTCTCTCGTCTCTTTCTCTACATCCATCACTCACTTTCCACTCTGCTTTCTCCAACCTCCAAATCCATCCTTTTTTTTATATAAACACCATCTGCTTTTTCTCTCTATTTTAGTCTCTGTTTTGTTTTCCTCTTGCAAGTACAGCAGTTAACCCAGAAAAGCCACAGTTCAGCACGCAGATAATATTAGGGCTCGGTGGCCCGTGATGATATTGACCAGACAACTTGCCCGCACCCATCTGTCAGCTCGCCCTCATTCCAGACGCCCATATGTACTACACACAAAACGTACTGCAAACGGCACTGAATTCAGCTGAAAAAAATAAGTTGATGGTGTCTGCTGCCCCGGAGCTGCTGACCTCGCCAATGTGCCAAGAGGGACAGACCCAAATCCTCCCATCTCTCTTCCCCCCAAATACCACACACACACACACACAAAACAGTCCCCCATCTTCCGATTGTCCCGTCGCTCAGTGACAGTCGGGTTAAATCCACTCTGACGGGTCAGTCTCCTCTCACTGTCAGGCCAAGCTGTCGAGGCCACTGTCACTGTGAGAGAGACCACATATGTTATGTCTGTTAGAGTGGGTATGTGTGTAAACAAAGATGTCGGCTGTGGGGTGACGATAGGGAAGTGAATAAAGAGCGCCTATGAAGCTTCTTAATTTTCACTATTTTTACCTTTTTCACTATTAACACCACTTGTTCACTACTCCTTAACATTTTATTCAGTCCTCCCAAAATCCAATTCATGGTATTTGTAGACTCTATTGTAACCTTAGTTAAACAGTGGGTAAAATATTTTTGCAAGAAGAAGAGCGGAAGACAGAGAGAGAGGATCAAGACATGAATCACAAAAAGTGAAGTAGGGAAAGAAAGACGGCCCCATCATGTACCTGATGACCAAGGATCGCCAGGCAGGCTGCCTCTCTCTCACTCACCTCTCCAAAACCAAATGGCACCTGCTGGGCCCTGTGCCAGGTGGGCCATGTAAACACACACCCAGAGACACACACCCCAGACATTCAGACATATGAGTAGACTGTATGCCCAGACACTCAGGCCAAACCCCCTTTTAATTAGAACAACATTTACACACACACACTGTCAGCATGCTTTTCTTTTCTATTTGTCTCTCTCTCTCTCTCTCTCTCTCTCTCACTCTCACACACACACACACACACACACACACACACACACACACACACACACACACACACAGATTCCTTTGATAAAACTGGATTTCCTAATCAGACGCCCCCTGAGCACCTTCTGATAAAACAGTACTGTAGAACCCCCACTTTTTCTCCTGCACACATACACAGACACACGCTCAGTATTCGTGCTCTACACAAACACACACCAGAGAGGAGAAGGAGCAGGCGCATTTTGGTGTTTGATACGCAATACGCATACGCTTGACCCAGATCTTGGAGCGTGCAGGAGGAAGGGGTATCTGGGTGTTATGCATGTGTGAGTGAATAAGATGATGAGTGGGTGAAAGGGCGGTGGGTGAGGGCCGCTGGGCTGCTCAGAGAGTTTTTTTTTCCAAAGAGTCTAATTCAAAAACCAGCGGGGGGCTGATGGGTAAAAGATGGACAGACCTCAGCAAAGGTCAGAGCGAGCGAGATAAAACACAGAGAGAGAAGTCAACACATAATGAAATGATAAGATTACATGAGGGGTGGTGAGGCTGTCAGCAGTCTGCCAGCCATGTTGGAGGTCCTTGATGGGAAGCTACTGTATTTGTAAACTCACTATATTGATGTTTAACTGGAATTGAAAGGACACGGTTACATTTTTGTGCTGCTTTTAAAGGAACCCGCCGACTTATTGGGACTTAAGCTTATTCACAGTAAGCGCCAGAGTTAGACAAGTCGATACATACCCTTCTCATCTCCGTGCGTGTTGTAACTCTGACGTCCCCAGCACTAGATAAGCCTAGCACAGATCCTGGAGGTAACCGGTTCCAACTAGCCTACTGCTTTGAATAAGTGACAAAATAACGCCAACATGTTACATGTTACTATTTACATGTTGCGATTTGTATAATCACAGGGTGTACAAATAACAAGGTCATGTGAGACACAGCCGTCTTCTAACCGTATACAAACTGGGAACTATATTCTCAGAAAGGCAAAGCACTGCTACTTCTGCTACTTGGGCGGAGTGATTTGCTAGCAGCACCTGAAGCCCCTTGGTGAGGAGCAGAGAGTTCACTCAGAGTTGGAGTAATAGAGTCAACAATTACTAGATAGTAAAAGCATAGTGACCTTGTTATTTGTACACCCTGTGACTATACAAATCACAACATGTAAACAGGAACATGTTGGCGTTATTTTGTCACTTATTCGGAGCAGTAGGCTAGATGGAGCCGATTACCTCCAGGATCTGGGCTAAGCTAGGCTAGCGGTGAGTATCAGACAGAGTTACGACACGCATGGAGATGAGAAGGGTATGTATCGACTTGTCTAACTCTGGGGGTTACAGTGAATAAGCTAAAGTCCCAATAAGTCGGCGCGTTCCTTTAAAGGTGAAATATGTAATACTGACAGCTAGTGTTTAAAATAGTTACTGCAGTACAAATTCAAAATACTGGAGAGAGTCGTCCCCCCCGCAGGCTGAGACCGCAGCATCCACAACAATGCTGCTAGACGCTTGTCTCACATAGCCAGACATTGCTTCACAGCACAGCGGAGTAGCTAACGTTAGATGCTGGCTATATTGACAGTCATAAAAGCCCGTGCTAACGCAGAGCTCTGTACCCAACTGACAGAATTTGAATTACGGTATGAACCGCTAAAAACACCACAACCTGGCTGTCCTCTCCACCCGACGGACAGACACTTCCTAGGCTTAGAATTACGGTAGGAACCGCTAAAAACACAAAAACCTCGCTGTCCTCTCCACTCAACGGACAGACACACTTTCTTGGCTTAGAATTACGGTGAGAACCGCTAGAAATAACACTACCTTGCTGTCCTCTCCACCTGACTGAACACACTTCATTGTCTTAGAGTTACAGCAACAATCGCAAAACACACCGCAAACTCACGGTCTCTTCCCAATTTACAGACCCCCTCTCTTGGCTTAAAATAAGTCACATTGTCGGCTATGGCCGCTGAACAGGCTACACGTTGTAAACAGCTGTGGCCCGCTTGCCCGGTCCTCTGGTAATGTTAGCTAGCAGTTAGCAAGGTTAGCATGGCGGCGTTAGCCAGGACCAGTCAGGATCACTTTACTGGCTGTGTCTCAATTGTTTTTGCGAGTAACCAACTCTAGCTATATAATTCAATGTGAGTACAAAAATGCCCGTCCCTTGTAGTCGGATAAATTAGCCTGAAGCAAAGGCTTACCTGTTAAGGATGAAGTTAGCCAACTCGGCGTCCTTTTGGGCTCTAAACTGTCTCATCTTTCAAATACATCTCCAATATTTACCCGGGGTCACGCAACTGTTAGAAACATGCTGTTTTTTTTAGGTCGGGTACAATCTATCTCTGTTAATCCAGTTTGTTTGTTTGCTGCATTCATGGCTGTACTAACGTTACAGCTGTAGTGCGCTGGGTTTACGTTTTTACAGGTATATCTGGCAACCCGGCCTGGCTGTCAAACTGGGCAGTTGATAACACACAGGCCAAAAGATAAACAGAAAAACGGAGATTTCAAAAGGAGAAAATACTGGCATTAGCATTGTTGTCAGAAAAGATAGTATTTCAACTTACCATGTTTCCATATCTGATGACGCATTGGGGTAATTTTTTGATTTATTACAGTAAATATGTTACATATTGGACCTTCAATTCTATACTTGTTCAATCAGCACATAAACTTAGCATCTAGCTAATGGCAGATGCCCACTACAGGACTTTAGCCCAGATTTTCCGCTCGCCGACACTTTTTGGAGCTCCTTGACAAAAGCCCATTTCGGAGGCAAATTGGCATTGGCTCGGTTTAAACTGTTCAAAAGCCGAGAAGAGAGGATTTCATTTCCAATATGGGACATTAGCCTCTTTTTACACCATGGAAAGCATCCTGACATATGTCCACCTCAAGTTGTATTTTTGCTCTGTAAATGTGAAAAGAGCTGTCATGGCACATGTATGACAAACGGCAGGGTACTGGAGAATATATTTGTTGTTGCAGTTTGTCATTTCAGCCAGTTCCCCTTAAAACAATGTATCTTTACGTTTAAATGTCAAAGCCCTCTAGTGGCCGTAGTAGTTATGACGTTGGGTGATGGTATTATGAATGACAAAGTCCACGTAGGGAGAATGTTGCCGTGGATGGTAGGGAAAACACAATGTTGGTTTCCTTCAGATAGCCAACGTTGGTTTCTTTTGATGATGATCAAGGGCGTCAGAATAGAAAAAGCTTGCATGTGTCGTTTTAGACGGCATGGACAAATAACATATTGCACATGTACCAATATTGCATATTTGGTTCAAGAATATCTCTCTATGCATGTATACTGGTATTAGGTATGTTGCTTGTGCACATATTATTATGGATGCCCATGCATGTTTTTGCAGCAGACAACCTTCTGAGAGAGAGATAAAGAGAGAGGAAGAGGCTCTTGTCAGGACCTACCTTGGTCTTTCGCCCTTTTTATGTATTCTTCTTTACTCTGAATCCCTCTCAGTAAAAGATCAAATCTTCCACTCATGTGGCTCACTAAGCATGTGTCTCCCCAGGCCCCGTACCTGGTGCAGGGTTCCTCGAACTCCTCACACGATAGACAGAGTGCCTGGAAGAGGCTTCAATAGTGACAGGAAAGTGTTTTCACTCTCTTTCATCTTATCTATGAACTTTGAAAGACCTGGCAGCAGATAGGAAGCTTTGTTGGGCTTTAAGGGCTTTAAAGGACTTTTGTAACATATTGTGATGGTAAAAGGAGAAAACTGGACTTGTAGAAACTCTTGAGCATCTTTCTTTATTCATACAACAAAAAACATCTTCGACCACCATCCAAATCCTTACTGTTCATTGTCCTTCATCTTTTCTGTACAATAACTGAGGGACGCAGGAAGAACCCCTGCGGTTGGCCTGATCTAGAAGCATGACTGATTCCCGTCTTTCTTAGATGGCTTCATCTATTTTGATTACAGACCCCCCTCCAAGTGTTGGCCATCTTCTTGCCAGGCGGGTAATGAAAACGGAATGGACAACAAGACCAGCCTTGTTACATTTAGGTTTTTATTCTGAAAGGCAATCACGCCTGTGGATGTATGCCGTAATCAGCAAGCGTGATTGGTCGAGTGGGACATAAGAAGGTATATGGAGAGAGAAAAAGAAAACTGAGAAAGTGCGGCCGAGGTGGAAGTTTGGATGTAAAGAAAGACAAATGGCTGAGGAAATGACCCAACAAATAAAAAGGAATAGGAAGGAGTCCAGAGTGTGAAAGAGAGATGGATGAGGGGGAAATGAATGAAAGAAGAAAGAAAAAGGATGCAGGACAGAGAGAGTTTTATCTGACTCTCACAGCCTTGGTGATATGACAGGCTTGGCAATCCAAGGCGTTTCACCATGCCACCCCCTACCAGGGACAATCTTCCTTGCTGCCACACACACACACACACACACACACACACACACACACACACACACACACACACACACACACACAAAATCCTACCTTACCGCCTGCCTCCTCCTTTCCTGGCTGCCACCCTCCATCTCTCTGTACAGGATAATCCCCCCCGCTCCCCTCCCAAATACCGTCGCTCAGTAAAAAGACATTTCTAAGGGCCAGGATCGGAGACAGTTGCATGCTGCATGCTCGCACAAAAGGCACACATGCAGATGAGAAAATATATATATATATATATATATATATATATATATATATATATATATATATACACACACACACACACACACACACACACACACACACACACACACACACACCAACATGTATAAAATTAAATTAAATTAAATTAAAAAGGTTTTGAAAACAAAATAGTTTGAAAAACAGTGAAGAAAGTCGTACAAAAATGTATATTCATCTCCGTTTCAATTGCAGCAGAACTGTTAGAAAGTGATCCTTGTAGCTGTTTCTCATTTTCAAATCCAATCCTGTCTCATTTCTAATTCGTCAGGATTAAAAGTTCATTCACTCAAAAAAATATTTCAGGGCAGAAATGTGCACTTGTGTTTTATTTATGAGCCCAGCTGAGAGGCTGCTGCAGGGCATCCCCCCATTAGCATGTTGCCAGGATTTGTTGGCGGATCCATAAACAGGGACGGATTCAAACGACTCACAAAGAGAGTCAGGAACAGGCTGAAGAAAACAGAGAACAAAAAGGTGAGGGATGAAGAGGACAAGGAAAGGTGAGAGGGAGGGTGGGAGGAGGTGGAGGAGAGAGAGTGGAAGGTGGAAGCGAAGCGACTTGACAGCAGGGGAAAATTCCAGCTTACAGAGGAGTCACAAGGGACTCACGCAACCACTTAACACAAGGCATGTGTCTCGCTGCGCAACACAAAAACCTCCCAAAAGATATCTCTTTGTTTCAGTTGCTCTCTCATACACACACATAAACTGTACACACTCTACACTGTGATTGGCATCAGCCCACAGTTTGCCACTTCACATCAAAATGATGACTGTAGATGCTCTGAATCTGGCGTTCTCTTTGCTCACTGCCAGCAGCCAATGCACATGAGGCAGAGTTCATTTATAGGACATTTGATGCTGGTCGAATTCTCAGATATCAGATATATCAGTACCGGTGTATATTGTACTGTTTCGGACAATATGTACAAATTGCAGTACATTCACTAGAGAGTACTGACAACTGGAAAATGTCCCTCTCAATATGTATCTTTGTAAACAAAACAAAAATCTAAGGCATCAGTGTCAAGATTGTTAGAAATTATTGAATACATTCTGTCAGGATTATGTTTTTATATATATAAAGGGGAAACGCTATTGAAATGTTAATACCGTTGCATGCAGTACATAAATGTAGCTCGTCCCACACTAGGAAAAGAAATGTGCCTGGATTAATCCAGGCACATTTCTTCCCCTCAAAGTTCATTTTTTCCCCTCAAAGTGCAATTGCAAAACACATGTAGTATATACAGTAAATGTAGTTTCTATGAGACAGGATTGCTCTGAGATAAAATAGAAAAGGGCTGGTGTGACATTTGAACGCACAGCCTGGTTGTTTATGCTGCTGTAGTCTGGTTCATTGTACAAAACAGTGATTGGACACTGCAAGAAACAAAACAAAAATCTAAGGCATCAGTGTCAAGATTGTTAGAAATTATCGAATACATCCTGCCAGGATTATGTTTTTATCAATATAAAGGGGAAACGCTATTGAAATGTAAGTACCGTTGCGTGCAGTACATAAATGTAGGCCTATCATTTTTAATGCCAACTGTGCAAACTCACAAATCCTGCTAATCTATCGGAGGTTGCACAAGGAAAGAAACACATTCTTCAGTTTGGCTGGAACTGGTCAGAGCTTGCACCAAAACACGACATGCATTCTTAGATCCATTGGTTATACAGCCTTCAACTGAAGTGAATGAGACACGGAGACACTTTAGTCTGAAGAAAATATCCACTGAGAATCGGTTGAGCTCTGCAGCTGCCAGCCAGACAAAATCAAGGAACTATGTAGAGCAGTTTAGATGATGACAACAAGCTACCTAGCTGCATATGGAATTTTAATTGGGCACTGTATTTGGTTTTGCCGCACTGATTGATTAAAGGCTATTCCGATAATTTTGGTCTTCACTTGCCAGACCACAGCGAGTGATGACTGTGTGAGGCGAGCATCATTGTGGTGATGTCTTGAAATATTTTGGAAGAAAAATTCAATGGCTTAAAAGTCTGTTAGATGTAGTTTGTCTGAAGTTAAACGACTATTTGGTTTCAGCTTTTTTTTTACAAACTGGGTGACTATTTTCATGCATTTTTTGAGGGATAGCAATGGATTCTGTTAAGTTTTCACATCTTATCTGCATGTGTGACGAAAAATTTTGATGTACTAAAACTCGGGTCATCCAGTGCAGTCTCTAAATAAACTATGACTTTGCAGAAAAAAATCAAAGGGGATAAAACAACATTCAGCTCTTTTCATAATAAAATACAGAAAGTTGGTCTTGATTTTTTTAATATTAAGATCAAAAATATTGGGAGCTTCTTAACTTTAACATCAACTGTCTAACAAAGAAGCACCGAAGAAGGCGAAAAAATATTTTGTACGTCTTAGAATCAATGTGTGGAAACCTATCCTCACTGATAACTGCAACACTGTAGTAAACATTCACCACACCTAACACCTACATCAACAAACCACACACTGCTTTACATTGAAACTCCCATTCACAATCAACGAGGGATGGCAAAGGTTGCAACATCGATGACGACAATGTCACCAAGCCAGGGGATAGCACAGACGGTCGGGGGTGCCGCGATGCTCCCTGAAGGTGCAATTAGCGCTCCACTACAGGAACAACGCTAGACAGGGTTTGTCCTCTGAACCAGAACATTGATACACTAATTAATAACTCAGTCACATCAGGGTGGCTTCAACACAATAACAACAGAAACAACAGGAAAAGCAGAAGAACAGAAGTGGAAGGGTTTAGTGTTTCGCTAACAACTGTGTTTGAAATAAATCCTCACTAAAAGTGTTTAACACTGTTAAAAAGTTGCTGCAAACTATTTAATTTAACCATTTTTATGCTGTGTATTTTGTTATTTACCTGCCAACTACACTGACAAAATACAATATTTCCAGGGCCGCTACAATGCAGTTTTATAACATGATAACAGAAAAAGTCAGATTTTTCTTCAAGTCCTTAAAAGTCAAAGAGCAGGGAGAAGTTAATCACATAAGATTCCAACATACCAATATCTTCCTCCAAAGCAGCTTTAATAGACCAGAAGGCATTGCCAGCCATTCCCACAATGTTGGCAAAATGGAGGAGGAAAATGTTCTATTACTTTATCTTGACTGAAAATGACTCACTCTCCAGCTCTTACTGTACTATAGGTTCACCGCCTAGAGACCTTTCTGACAGTGGACGCATGACAGAAAAAGCACAGGTGTAAGTAGTGACATTAACGATGGCTCTGCACCATAATTTGACTGTGGCCATCGTTAGATTAGTTACACCTGTAATATTAGTTAGAACCTGTTTGATTAGTCAAAATGTATAACAAAAAAAAAGGTCTAGACCTTCAGCTGAATGCAACATGCTCATACAGTAACTCATACTCCACTTTTCACCGCCAAAGGCAGAATATCAGATCTTAAAAAAATTGTTTGACATTTTGGGAAATACACATAAACCCTCCCTTGAAACCACAACTTGTCGTTTTTACACATCGGTTTTTGTACAGATAAAAACAAACAAGAAATAACATGTTAACTGGTGAGCTTTAGAGGTGCTGGTAGGCAGATTCCTTTTGTGAGGTTTCCCAGTTTCCAGTCTTTATGCTAAGCTAAGCTAACCATCACCTGGAGACTTCCCTCCCCTATAAAATGCCCCGATAAGTTGTTGGTTCAAGCAGCAATTAAAACGCATATTTACGTTTATAGTGGCCGCCGCACCCTCTAGTGGTCGTGGTAATTATGACGGGAGCAAAGTAGGAAGTAAGGTGACGAAGTATTTGAGCAACAAAATCCCGTGCAAGGAGGTTACGTTGGGGTGTGGATGGGTCAAACAAACACAGGACTTTCACAACAAACAGAACAAAAGTGGGGGAAAAAATGAACTACGTCATTTTCTGCGTCACATGCATAACCAGAAGTAAAGTGACGTAAAATATGTACTGATTTTAGTCTATATCCACGACCTTCCACTTCCAGGATTGCGCCGGTGTCACAGGAAATTCCGCTGGATGCATGTCTTTTCGCCAATGTCCATTTCCTTCCGCTTTCTTTGTGTTGGAATTTTAAACTCCGGTCCATTCATGAGGACTATGGTTACATGCTCCTCAGATCTCTGCAGGGTAAATCCAGACAGCTAGCTGGACTATCTGTCCAATCTGAGTTTTCTCTTGCATGACTAAAACAACTTTTGAACGTACACGTTCCACCAAAACAAGTTCCTTCCCGAGGCTATTTTGCAGAGGCACCGTGGCTCTGTCCGATGCTTAGCGCCGCCCAAGACAATTGTGATTGGTATAAAGAAATGCCAATAAACCAGAGCATGTTTTTCTCCCATCCCGGAATGCAGTGTGGACTAGCCAGACCTTCCTCCGCAGCGCTTTGGAGGATGGTCTGGCAAAGCGAGACTATTCTGATTTTGACCCAACCACATTCTTTTTCTAAACTTAATAGTTTTTGTGCCTAAACCTAACCAAACTGCAACCGTTTCACAACGTTACCAATGTGTTTAAAGCAAACGTGAAGTTCTCTGGTTTACATATAAGGACGGAAAAGACTCCTGTAGGTCGTATTTCCTGCCACCACTAGAGGCACTAATTTATGAAGCGCTCCTATGGGTCGTGTTAGAGGGTAGGAATACACAACCTAAATAGTTGTATGGTTTGGAGAAATTGTTGGTCTCCTGGCCTGAGATTCATATTATCTGTACAAACACGAGAGTGGTATCGATCCTCTTATCTAACTCTCTGCGTGAAAGCAATTAAGTGTCTTGTGTCGCTCTTCATAGCTTGTCGATCATTTTTGGTTAGGCCCATTGACAGCAATAGTAAGCTCATGCAAAAATAAATCCTGTCATCACTCAGAAACAACAGCCTTTGTTTTATCAAACCTCTGTGTCACACTAATATTCTTTAAAACACTTTCACCTCAAGGTGCTGTGAAGAACAACTTCAGCCTCTGCTCTGTGGTTAAGCAGCTGATCAGTTCTGTTTGAACACATGGGGGTCTATGTACCAAGCTGAAGGGCAAGGCGTTGTTATAAGAAGACTGTCTCTAAATAAATATATTTGCACCTTTTGTGGCCTAAAAAAAGTGTTGATCACAGGTTTGTTTTATTATATTTAATGCTCAGCTGAAAAAAACTGTCTTGGATGAAGGATTGATTGATTCTTTTGATTAAAAGATTGTTTTAATTTAAAATTGTTTTCTTACTTTCTAACATTTTGAAACCTCACCAAATACACAATTAAACTCAACCCCAAAAGACAGCATTCTGACATTCAGGATTTACTGCAACTTGTCTTCTATACTGTAAAATGGTTCAGCTGAACTCAGAGGGGTGTTAATGCTCCTTGGGGATGCCCTAAACCTCATAACAGCATTAATTTGCATCAAATGCATCTCCTCTCTATGTGCTTTAGATGTAGATTAATATTTCAATATCTTCTGTCCATAATCACATCACAGCCCTATATTCTGAGCTGAAACCACCACTGCTTAGACTGGGACTTTGTAAAATGGCACATTAAAGTGCATAGCCGTTTCAGTCAGACATATGGGATCATGAAACAGTCGAGCAAGCATGCGTGCATGGAGCGACTGCTGGAGCTGTGTGAGATGAAAAGAAAGTGATGCAGACACTACATCCTCCCCGGGCTTAAAAGGAAACATTTTTACATTTCTATATTTCTGTGCAGAAGGTTTGGTGACTTTATTCGGTCTTGTGCATCTTCAGAACGCATGCATGTTGTTATGTGATAACAGGGCTGTATTGTATATAAAATATTTTTTTACTTGATCACTTAAATTTGACGTTTATACAATTCAAATTCTTATATAGAAGTCATTAAGATTATGTTCCAGTCTGCCTGTTTTCACGTACATTAAAGGTCCCATGACATGGTGCTCTTTGGATGCTTTTATATAGACCTTAGTGGTCCCCTAATACTGTATCTGAAGTCTCTTTTATATAGACCTTAGTGGTCCCCTAATACTGTATCTGAAGTCTCTTTTATATAGGCCTTAGTGGTCCCCTAATACTGTATCTGAAGTCTCTTTTATATAGGCCTTAGTGGTCCCCTAATACTGTTTCTTTCCCGAAATTCAGCCTTGGTGCAGAATTACAGCCACTAGAGCCAGTCTCACAATGAGCTTTCCTTAGGATGTGCCATTTCTGTGTCTGTAGCTTTAAATGCTATTGAGGAGGAGAGAGGGAGGGGCAAGGTGGAGGGTGGGGGTGTGGCCTTGACCAACTGCCACTTTGCTCGTTTGAAAGCCATGATATCTCTCTCTCATGGGTGGGCCAAATTCTCTGGGCGGGCAAAGCAGAGAAAGGTGAGGTAACCTTCCTCCTTATGACCTCATAAGGAGCAGATTCCAGATCAGCCCATCTGAGCTTTCATTTTCTCAAAGGCAGAGCAGGATACCCAGGGCTCGGTTTACACCTATCGGCATTTCTAGCCACTGGGGGACCATAGACAGGCTGGGGGAACGCATATTAACGTTAAAAAACCTCATAAAGTGACATTTTCATGCCATGGGACCTTTAAAGAGCACCTCATATTGTTTGTTTATCAGCAGCATTTATCACTTTTCCACCTTGTTTTTCTACCACAGGGCCAGTATTACAGAGGAAAGTGGTATAGTGAGACACCAAAAGTGGACAATAACCTTTTTTTTTTTTCTTGGCTCATAGGTTGTCCAATTGAAGAGCTTCCTCCTGAGGCTTCCTGCTGACTGATAACAAGCACAACTCTGTATAAGTGTCGGAGCTTAATGAGTTTGTGCACATAACCTCCACTCCACCTCTGTGTGTGTTTGTGTGGCACCATGCTGTGGACAGTGATACTAGCGCTGCTGCTGCTTCTGCTGCTGCAGACTCAGCTGTCTGTGTGCTTAAGGGAATTACGCAGCGGGGGTTCCAGCTCCCCTGCCTACTCCTCTTCATCATCCTCTTCCTCCTCCACTTACAATGCCACCCAGCAGCGACTGCCCGGAGTGATTATTATTGGCGTGCGAAAAGGTGGCACCAGAGCCCTGCTGGAGATGCTCAACCTGCACCCAAATGTGGAAGTGGCAAAGGCCGAGGTAAAAGACCATCATTGTTGCTTTATGATTGTATTCTCACCAGTGGTGGAAAGTAACTGAGTAGATTTTGATGTAGTATTTCAATCTTCTGTTACTTGGCTCATAATAGTATAAGCGTGGACAGTGTTTTGCCAAGCGGCTGCAACTGTGTCGCTGAACCTGTTTTCAATTAATACATCAAATTCAACCTGTAAAAATGTTTAGGTTAATTTGTGTTCCACTCTCTGTGAACTTTTCCCCTAAAATCTTTATAAATGTAGTGAGGCATACATAAAATGAGAACAAAGTCAGCTCAGCCTATATATGGTTTGCAGTGAACTTACATGATTATGAATGATGACGGGCCTGTCCCGAAGGAGATGCACAGAGAGAAATCCTAATCAGGGTAGTTTGAGGTGAGGACTGCAAAGCTGGAAAGCTGGCGCGAAGGAATACATTGGTTTGGACAAGATGGGGACAAAATCAATAGAACTCAGTGTCTCATAGTAACATTCCTCATCCCTACAGGTTTTCAACACCACTGCACCAAGAAGAGACATCTTATGGACATGTGCTGCTTTCCTTGTCTTCATTAACAACCCCTTCTGTCCCTCTGTCAGGTGCACTACTTCAACGTGGAGGAGCACTACTGCCGAGGCCTGGCCTGGTACCGAGCCCAGATGCCCTTCACCCTCCCTGGTCAGCTGACGGTGGAGAAGACCCCTGGCTACTTCGCAGCCCCTCAGGTTCCTCTACGTGTCTGGGACATGAACCCCGCCGTCCGCTTGTTGCTCATCGTTCGGGACCCAGCCGAGAGGCTGGTCTCTGACTACACCCAGGTCCTCCACAACCGCCTGACCCGTCACAAGCCCTACCAGCCACTAGATGAGCTCCTGATCCACAAGGGCCACATTGACCCTGGGTACAAGGCGCTGCAGAGGAGCCTGTACCACCAGCATCTGGCCCGCTGGCTGGAGGTCTTCCCCAGGGAGCAGTTCCACGTGGTGGACGGCGACGCGCTCATTCGGGATCCCTTCCCTGAGCTGAGGAAGGCTGAGAGGTTTCTGGACCTGCCGCCCAGGATAAGCCCCAGCAACTTCTACTACAACACCACCAAGGGCTTCTATTGCCTTCTGTCTGCTGGACACGACAAGTGCCTGGACGAGTCTAAAGGCAGGCCACATGCGCCGCTGAGCACCAAGGCCTTTAAAAAGCTTTGTCGCTACTTAAGGAAGCCTAACAAGTTGTTCTTTGAAATGGTGGGGAGGTCGTTTTCCTGGTGCTGATCCAGTGGTGAAAAGCAACTGTGAAGAAGACAAAACACCTCCTGCTCGATTCCAACACATTCAGGGACACAGAAGGAGGAAGAAACTGTGGTTTGTGTGTTTTTGTAGGTAGATGAGTGGCAAGATTTTAGTTCAATTAAAGTCATAAACATCTCTTGTTGTTGATACCTACTCAGGTATAAATGTGGCCAACAAAAGCAGCACATCTGTATGTGAAAATATGTGGGGAATTCAAACTGCTCTTGTTGAACATGTTGCCAACACAATCCTTTACCATGACCGATACTGGTGCCTCCTTGGATGGATAGACTCACATGACGAAGCTACGACAACCGTGCCATACGCAGGTTTGAAAGTGAAAACACAACAAAGTGCTCGTTAGTGCTCATTTGTAGGGTGTTAAAAGAAAATGTGCAGACTTTGAAGTGATGTAGAAATAGACAAGTGGTGAAAAGAATGTTGAATGACTGAACTGTTGCACTATGAACTCTGATTGCATTAAAAAAAAAAGTCATCCGAGGTTCAATGTTCAATGTAGACAATTTTTAAACGGAAACTTTCTTGCTTTGATTTCTCTCAACAGTTGTAACATGTTTGTGTGTTTGTAAAAATGTTTTAGTTGAGTCATCGTGATTACTTCATTATTTTGTTATTTTACAAGGCTGACTTTTAGATGTTCAGTAAGAAATATCTTTTTTTAAGCTCTTTTAAAAGTAGCCACCTTGAAAACTTGTTTTTGGCTTCTCTTTACTTTCAAGGCCAATATATCGCTAGTTTGTGTTTTTTTAAGACACTGTTCTAATAAACGTGTTCCGTCCTACAGTCTTTTGCCTTTTAGCAGACTGCATTGAACCCAGTTATGAGGTTTACAACAAAACATCAAACATAAAGACACACTGACAGGTCTCTCTGAAAGCTCCTCTATCTCAAAGTGTGTGACGGTGTTCTCTGTCAGTATCAATCTAACAAGTTCTTTACATCGAGGATCAAAGGACGCCTAGGTTTCTTTTCATCGTGAAGTTAGTCCTGCCAAAGAATCACCTCCAATTTCACCACCACACTAACAAATCACACCTGTAGGTCACCTGAAGGGCTGTTTGAATCCTGTCTTTATATTTAAAGCCAGGATGGATTTCTTAAGTTCATTTAGTTCACCTGGAAGGACTACATCAGACTGACATGTGGCTAAGAAGAAAGTTTAAATTATAGGATTAAAGGATAGGTGGGCTGTCCCTACGATCCACTAGAAAGGGTGTAAGGTTAAACCCAGATGAATGGGGTACCTGTTTAGGCCTTCAAAAAAAGGTATAAATCTAACACGGACTGCAACTAATGATGATTTTCATTACTGATTAAGCAGCCAATTCTTTTCTCATTCAATCAGCTGTTTGGTGTATAAACTGTTGGAAAATACAGTGAACAATGCCCATCACAATTTCCTTAAAGCTCAAATGGACATCTGTACATTTCTTGTTTTGTCTGACCAACAGTCCAAAACCCAAAAGTATTCAATTTAACATAATAGTTTGACATAAAACAGCAAATTCTCAGAATTGTGAAGCTGGAATTAAGGATATTTGTTTGAAAAAAAGACTTAATTGATTAATCAATAATCAATAATAATAATCTGCCACACACCAAAAACACTTTCAGGTATTTTTGGGAATTTACCTAAACAGGAGTCCAAAATGAGGATTTGTTCCAGGTTTTATTACTGATGATTTCATGTTAGGAAGTCAAACATTAAAGGGCGGGTCCATCTTTTTGTTGTTGTTGAGGTTTTCATATCATTCTATAGCTTCCCAATAGTGTTACTTATGTATTCAAATCCAGACGTTCACATTTTGGTCAGAGTAAATATGTTTTAGCGTCAAAATGCTGTTTTCCCAAGCGCTTTGAAAAACTTTTTCCCACGTGACCTGACGTAGGTTTCTGTATAATGGCGTTGCTTTAGTACAGTAGAGTTCAGTAATGGCAGTCGGCACGGCGCCAGTTTGGCAAAGCAGACCGGAAGCTGAGCAATGTACTACTCTGGTGGCTTTGAACAGAGCAATATGTACTGCTGTGGATGGGGATACCAGCAAAAAAACATAACAATATCAGTTTAAGTTTACGCCACATTTAGAATATTTTCAACTGGGAACTGAAGCTGTTATATCGCTCTCTTCAAATCCACCAGGCTCCTTTGACAAAAACAGTAATTTCACCTCACATAACACAGAAGTTACCACTACCGCTCCCTAACGTGGCGTCCACAGCAGTAACTTTACATTGCTAAGCCTCAGTATTGTTATTTCCAAACAATGACTCATTTAGTGCTAGCATTCATATTATTCATAACGCTATTGACCAACTCACTGTGATAACCCTCACATCACTGTTTTTTGCTAAGGCTGAGTGGGCGTTTCCTTTTGAAAAACCTGGAAAAGAACACAGATGGATTAGGCCTTCAAGACTACATCATGAGTTTTCTGTTTTCAAAAACAAGATTTAACATGCCTTATGACAACTCATTCCATTTGTTTCAAGACAATCATTAATGTAGAATGCATCATTATTTGTGCAACACAAGATTTTACCCCCAGAAAAAGATCTACACAATGTGTTTGAAAACAGCAAATGCTTTCAGGAGTTGAGAACATGTTGAATGGTAACTCTTTTTCACCAGCCAGCAATTTAAATCACTTAAAGGAACACGCCGACTTATTGGGACTTTAGCTTATTCACTTCTCAGAAGGCGAAGCACTGCTACTTGGGCGGAGTGATTAGCGCAACACCTGAAAAGCACCGTTGTTACTCTCTGCTCCTCACCACGGGGCTTCTCAGGTGCTGCGAGCAAATCACTCCGCCCATTCTGAGAATATAGTTCCTAGTATGTATATGGTTAGAAGATGGCTGTGTCTCATGTGACCTTGTTATTTGAACACGCTGTGACTATACAAATCACAACATGTAAATAGGAAAATGTTGGCGTTATTTTGTCACTTATTGGGAGCAGTAGGCTAGATGGAGCCGGTTACCTCCAGGATCTGGGCTAAGCTAGGCTAGCAGTGGGTGCATCAGACAGAGTTACAACACGCACAGAGATGAGAAGGGTAGGTATGGACTTATCTAACTCTGGGGGATACCGTGAATAAGCTAAAGTCCCAATAAGTCGGCGTGTTCCTTTAAACAAGCATTTCTGAATTTTTACCTTAAACATTGTCACTGTTGTGGTGCACTTCAAGCATCTCCTGTTTGCTGCAGAAGAGAATGGGAGCTGAAGGCTGACCTCTGGCTGTCACCCTCCCACCGTCCTCAAGAGAGCACTGTAAAGACAGAGACATGTAAGAATAAACAAATGATTCTCACTCTTTGAAGATGTGAGGCAGCTGCTTCTTTCATGTGGTCCCGCTGAGGCTCACACTCATGTGGACAAACATCTCATGTCACATTTGATCAGAGAAATCTTCACTTCATGTGTTGGGGTCCCTGAGTTTGCAGCCGTTTCATAACTAACTTTGTCTCTGAACGATTGTCAGCATCAGCTTTATCTGCAGGATTAGATGTTCTATTTTGGTGTCATATTTTATGCATCCTGGTGTTTCTGCTGCACTTCCCAGAGTCAAACTTTTTGATGTTTTCTTTCTCTGATCAGCCAACATGGCTATCACTGCTCGTAACAGTAATAGTTTGTTTTTAGCCACATGAGTCAGTTGGTCTCCCACTGAAATATCTCAACAACTGTTGGATGGATCAGCATGACATTGTGTACAAGCGTTCATGATTCCCAGACAGCATGCAGTTTGCTACTTACTTTGGCGATCCTCTGACATTTCCTCTACCACCACCAAGAGACTAACATTTGTGGTTTTGAGTAAAATGCAACTTCTATTTGATGGATTGTCAGGACATTTTGTAGAGACCATAGACTGCATTCACATCCACCTCAGTATGAATTGTATAACAACTTTGGTGATCCCTTGACTTTTCATCTAGCTAGGTCAAAATTTGTCCAACTTTGGTTAACAACCAAATTATTAATTATTTTTTCACAGCCACATGCACTAACAGCAGCTCCTTTAACCAAGATGGTGAACATACTGCTAAACATCAGCATGTTAGCATTGTCTGTGTGATACATTCATGGTTTGAACATGTTAGCATGTCGATGTTGGCATTTAGCTTAATGCATCCTATTGCCTAATTACTCACAGAGCCACAAGCTAGCTGTAGACTCTGTGTCTTCTTTACGGCTGCTTTCTTCTTATTCTTATTTTCTTTTTTTATTTGACAGGGACATTGCATATTAATAAACATTTCTGTAAATATGCCAGAATTATATATAGGCTCCCTAAAAAACAATGATAGGCATCTTAACATTAAAAATACAAATATAAATACATGTGCACCAGATAAAATCACATTACATTATTGTCTAGTATACAACAACTAAAATCACATTTCATTATAGTTTAAAAACAACATAAATAAATAAATCTTTCTCCACTAGGATTAGGCAATGGTTATGGTTATGGTTATGGTTAGGGTTAAGGTTAGGGTTAGGTACCTTGAAGTCAATGGTCATCAATGGTTTTCAACTTAAAGTGGCTGTATGTAACTTTCCGTTTGTGTGGATTCTAGCGGCCGCTTTGGACAAAAGCGGTAGTGTTTTTACCACACCTGCTGTCGCAAATGTCTTTTCTTTACGGTGCTTTATTGCCCACTGTATAGACATTTTTCACGGCAGACATGTTGACATGTCATAGTAGGAAAAGCACAGGTGTATTCAAAACCATTAATGATGGCTGCATTCCACTTAGGAGAGACCCTGGTATTGTGCATGCTGACTCACTGAAATAGCTTACTGGGACACTTGATGGAATTGATCCATCGTTAAGGTTATCAATTTCAGCTGTGCTTTTCCTACTATGAAAAGTCAAAATGTCTGCTCTAAAAAAGGTCCATTGCTTAGGTGGAGTTGCGGGGAGGTCAAATAGTCACGATGAATATTTTGTTCAGACAGAAAATCATTTATTTACAATAAGAGAACACGTTACAGACAGGGGCGATTGGCTCAGCCCCTAATGAGAATGTGACACGGATACAGTGCCATGCAACCCCCCTGCTAAATCAGTAATTTCATTAGCCGACTATCTCTGAGCTAGCTCGTGAACAACACCGTCAGCTAACGTTTTTTGACACTATTAACACTATGATGGAACTAAACCTGTCAATAAGTCACAGTAATAATGACCAATTTGACACAATGTTCTAACATTCAGCCATTTTAGTTGCTTATGTTTCAATTTGGGTTCTAATCTGCGCCATGAAATTACCAACTTCTTCTCTGGGGACTACCAACGTTAAACTTCACAACCACACTCCTGCTCTCCCTCTGACATATTAGATAGAGACTCAACCAAAGGCGGGAGTCTGGCACAACCTCCTCCGATTGGCCAAAACTACGTTTCTGTTGACCCTTCACTGGGTTACAGGTGCATAGCATTGGCAACAGCGACACAGGATATTAAACCTGTTTCAAGCCCTTTAAACCTGTAATTATTTGTCCTCTGTCAATAACAGACAAGTTCGCAAACTCTAACTTGAAGCACCAAAATTGATTTCAAAATGATTTTTTTTAAATCAAAACATATTACATATCTGAGGGCCAATTCGCGGACGTTTTTGAATCATTTACAATCCTGTAATTGTCTCCATCTGTTGAAAGCCCGACCGAGTGAGACTCCGTTCACATTCCCTTTTAGCTTTTAGTTGTTCTTCGTTTAATTTTCTTTTTTTTCTGTGATGGTCCTGCCCCAATATCAGCCACAACTACAGCAGATAACTTCTCAAATAAAATTTAAATACAATTAGGTCTATATAATCTCCTGCTACCCTTTACCTATACTTTTTCAGGATATGGCAATGATAAAATGTGAAAGATTTTTCATCTAATATTTTAAGTGCTTGTTTGTCCACTGAACAAGCCCACACATTAGTCTTGCTTTGCCAGACCTTCCACCACAGCGCTGCAGAGGAAGGTCTGGCTAGTCCACGTAGCATGCCGGGACGGAAGAAAAAAGGTGCTCTGGTTTATTGGCATTTTTTAAAACCAATCACAATCGTCTTCCGCACTGAGCCACTGCAAAATAGCCTCGGGAAGGAACTTGTTTTGGTGGAACGTGTACATTCAAAAGTTGTTTTAGTCCTGCGAGAGAAAACTCAGATTGGACAGATAGTCTAGCTAGCTGTCTGGATTTACCCTGCAGAGATCTGAGGAGCAGGTAACCATAGTCCTCATAATTTCCTCAAAGTTTAAAATTCCAACACAAACAAAGCGGAAGGAAACGGACATCGGCGAAAAGACACGAATCCGGCAGAATTTCCTGCGGCACCGAATCAATCCTGGAAGTGGATTGTCCTGGATATAGACAATTATATAACGATTCCAATGACTCCATTGCTGACGCAAATGTAAAACAGCAGTTAGTCTGACTCTTATTTAAAAGATTTTGTGTTCATCCAGTTAAATCTTAAAAATATTTCCCTTTGTGCCTGATAAATGAATAAAAAAAATGTTCAGTGCGATTCCGATCTGAGGTTTTGTCATGTAAAGAAAAAGTCAGACTGTGGGCCTCAGAGCGATAGTGGAGTTATTTCTGCTCTTGCAAAGGTCAGTCCTGTTAGTGTCGTAATAAGATCCTCATTACACCTCTGAGTCAGACATGAGTAAACAAAATGTGTGTTTTAATAAACCACAGTTTTCTGTTACTGTCACCCTCAGAGCTGCTTGTTCTTCTGCAGTCTCATCATCACTCATCTCTTCCTCATCATTTGCAGCTTATATAATTAAGAGCTTTCATAACACTTTAGCAAGTGGGAACTGCAAAGGCAATAATGAGATGAACATGACGCTGATGTGTTGGGATACAAAGTAGTCATAATTAGACTATTTTAAGTTTCTGTCAGAGAATAAAAGTTAATTAGGCTTCTCATAAGCGTTTATGAAAATAGATAATTGCTGCAAGAGTGAGGTTGTCAAAGATATATAAAAAAAAAAGTTTAAAGATTCTTGCTAATTGTTTTGCCTTTAAGGAGTAGTTTGACATTTTGGGAAATATGCTTGTTTGCTTTCTTGCATACGGTTAAATGAGAAGACCAATAGAACTATTTCAATCAATCATGGTATCCATCTTCTCATCTAACTCTCAGTAGCAAAGCGAATAAGCTTGTTTTCCAAAATGTTGAAGAAGCCTTTTAATTAAATTTGTCAATCCCTCTAAAGGCGCTGACACACCAACCCGATTATCGGCCGTCGGACAGTCTGGCGAGGTCAGTGACTCGAGTCTGTTCCGTGTGTTCCGTGCCGTCGTCAGTCGGAGGAGCTGTCGGCCTTCATTTGGGCCGATTTGACTTGTTGAATCGGCCGGTGGGCAGTCAGACTCAATGACCATGAGTGGGATGAGCGGGACGAACACCTCTCAAAATCTGACGAAAATCTTTTAAACTGACCTTTGTCGATCTGAAATGAAGACAGATTCAGAAACTGTATGGTCTATTTCTCGCTTAAAATGTTTTCAGAAACACGTTTCGGTGAACTATTTTAGTACAATATGAGATCGTATTCCAAATGAGCTGCCATTATGGTCGGTTTTGAAATTCAGGAGAAGCCAGACCCACGTGACGCCTTCGTCCAATCAGCTTTCATTTTTTTGGCGACAATACAGATTAGCGCCGCAGAATGTCGCCGTTGCTTCGGTGTGTTCCGAGGCACTTTTTTGACCAACCAACTCGGGGAGACTGATCAGTCCGACTGCCTTTTCTGCCGACGGTCGGTCGTCGGGTTGGTGTGTCAGAGCCTTAAGCAGTGTTATCTTTTCAGAAACTCTGAAAAAGAACGGTTTTCCTCATGTCACAATTTTCATTCACAACAATACTGTTGATACTTTAATAATATAATAATACTTTTTAATACTTTTTTTATTTTGACATTGTTTCACCTTGATGATTGAGATCAACTTTCACATAACTGTAAAGGAGTCATTTTCAATTGGGATTTCAATTCATCTTCATCTTGTTCCCTTACCAAATACTGCCTGAAGCATGAATGTTGTTGAGCTGTGTTGTTAACTAAAGTGAGGTCTTTCAATATTGAAGGTCGAAGTGTTTCCACAAACATCTGAAAGCATCAGCAGCAGCATCAATGCCCTTAAGAAAAATCTCTAGCAACACAAATGCAGCAAAAGGATTAATAAAAGCAAACAACAACACTACTGAAATATTTCAGCTCTGAATAGCAGATATAGGGAATACACTGTGTATGAAGTACATCACATGATTTCCACAACAAGCGGCTGAACTGTCCTTGTTCACGTTGGTAAAACTGCTAGGACATCATGGGAAGTTGTTCAGATGACTGCAATGTTATGTGAGGCCTTTTCTGTACAGTTAAGTGTCAAAGCCCAGTGGAGCTGTAGATCACTCCATGTAAACTCTTTTCATCATCTTGTGAAATTAAATGTGAGATACTTTGTGCACTTGAAAATCAACAGCTGCCCACACATACAACAGCACCCACTCCACAGCACAGTTCATCACAGCCTGCGTGGCTGTGTCAAATTCAGACAATCACAGTTATGTTTGTGTGAAACTCATGTGAAGTAATGCTTAACTGAGAAATGAATATTGACATACGTCTCCATCTTGATAGATAATAGATTATGTCAGGGTTTTTGCTTTAGTATCACTTACCGACTACTGAAGAAACACAGAGTACTGTTGTTCACATGTAATTAGGGCCCGAGCAACGACAGCGTCGGTCGGCGAAGGCCTTATTGGTCTTCAAATGTTTCATACTCTTCTTTGAGGTGCTTGGGCTACTCAAAAACGAAATTGGTACGCATGTCAGACCTGGAGAACGTTGCGATCTGATATGGGTCTGGGCCTTGGCAGTGGCAAATTGGCCCGATAGCGCCCCCTACCAGTTTTCAAAGTTAAAGCCCCCTTCTTTAACTTTCACGTAGAGGCATGCAATTTGGGAGGCATATGTAGCATATTCAGACATACAAAAAAGTCTGTAGGACCCACCCCCTAAACCCAACAGGAAGTCAGCCATTTTTAATTGAAAATCAATGTTTTGGATGATTTTTTCAGGGGTTGTACTGTAACAAACTCCTCCTACAGATTCAACCCGACTGACTTCAGAATTGGTCAGCGCAAACTAAAGACCTTTGCAAAGCAAAATTGAGAAGCTTTTCATTTTTTATCATACGGTGTGGGCGCGGCAAGGCGGAAAATTTCTATGTTCCCTCGTCAAACAGGAACTGGTTTGTAACTAGCCTCTACGTTGTCTAATCTGCCCCAAACTACTCAGGCATAATAAGGGTCCTGGCCTGAAGACAAGTACATATCAATATTGAATTATAATTATAGCGCTCCCCTACTGGCAACAGGAACTTACAGTCGTTACACTTTGACGACTGTACAATTTTTTGTCTAAGAGAAAGTTGTGATAACTTGAACGTACATTGTCCGACCTGCCCCAAACCTTACATATATGATAACAGTCCAGGCCTGAAGACATCTGCATGGGTTTCAGGCTACAAAATTTTAAAGAAGTAGCCCCTGTAGTGTGTTTCACGTAGATGTAAGACATTTGGTAGGTATCGTGACCAGACTTGCAAAAAGCGTATGAAATAGTGTAGCCAATCAAAGTTGGAATCTTGGATTAATTAAATGTCAATTATAAGTGTTCTCCAACTTCAGTGAAGGGTTGGAAGTAGCTAATACAGATTACAATCTGAAGGAGATGAAAAATGTCTTTATATCTTGAGCCATCTCAGTGGAATACTGTAAACACGTGGGGAAAAAAAGATTAGGTTAAAAAAATCCAAACCCTGATCTTGTGTCATGTATGCTACATTTATTTGATTTTATATCCACCTTATGTGTATTTTCTTTGCAGCCTGAAAAACTAATGCCACATGAATTTTAAACATGCTCTTTTTTAGAAAATTGCTGTAACCCACAATATTAACACTACAAACACCACTTAATGTTTTATACCATTTCTGCAAATGTTTTCATCTTTGTACCGTGTGATGGATTTATGGTGCGGATCGGGTTGGCAGAAGACATATTTGAAAGACTGTTATATGCTGTATGCCGCAATGTTAAAAGTACTTATTAATAATTTAGAAAAATATGTTATTGTGAATGTCGGTGCCTCCCTCTGCTGGCAGGCTGTGAACCTGCAGGACAAATCATGTGATGAGATTTATGTTTGGTCAGGAGACCAAAATGTAAATCAAGTTATGACTTACTCAGTCAAACTATGTAGAGGCTACTTTACTAAACTCCACAAAAGAAATGTAAATACACACATAACTGACCTTCCAGCAATACTGTAAAATTCAGAAAACCACTTGGTGCAACTTCTCTTGCGAAATAGCTTCCTAAAATATCTCAAATGTAAATATGTATTTAAAAAACAAACAAAAAAATATTGAAGGTGTTTATGTATTTTTGGACAGTTGTAGCACCTTACATAAGACTTATATTGATAACTGCAAAAAATAATTTCAAGTAGTCATTTCAAACCAAGCCAAGAATAACATACAGTGGGTAGTCATTCAAAGATAAAACACATAATTTCCCTAAACACAGCGTTTAAAAACTCTGAATTCTTTACTTGAAAAACATAATGGACTTAGGGTTGAACATTTCAGTTTGCGCATACATTTAAACTGTGAGTACTTTTTTAAAGCACTGATATTGTTCAGATGTGCTAAATTTTCATGCCAGATCTTTAATCCATCTTCTCCATACATTAGGGTACCAACTATATAGTAGTGATATGTATTTGACATACAGCGCCACTGTGAGGCAGAAACTGCAGGATCAGTGTTGCCTGATCCCTGCAGCTGAGGATCACACTTAAAAGTTGAACACATATGAAGTGCTATAAACACAAAACAGTGTAGCAGAAGGTCGCAATAACTTGTTTTCAATGACTTTTCATTTTGATGTAAAAAACCCAACTTTTAATACATCACTATCCATGTGCAGTTCATAATATTACAGCAAGTCAAAAAGGGGGAAAAGAAGCACCATCTTACATTTAGCAGTTACTTAATTTTCTGCCTGAAAAAAAAAAAAAAAGACTTGTATTATAGTAAATATTGTAACTTCAAGAAAATAACCACAACACAAGTTTTATATATAAAAAACGGTTTTAACAACTTCTTTTTTCAGTATAAAACATTACATAGTCCCAGGCCAATCAAACAAATTCACTGTCACCATTTGAAATAATGATCTCCCCAGTCAAACGTTCTACAATAACATACAAAGGGTTTTGTCGTTAAGGGGTTTTCTGTACTTTTTTCCTAGTTATGGGGAAATATTACAACACAAATTCTAACAATCACTCTTCGTTTGCTATAATATTAATAGTAAAAAAGAACAAATGTGAACTCCTGGTCCATTCAAAGCCCAAGCCCCGAAATTTCTGGTTAACATGACATCTATGCAGTCTTCTGCTGGCCCTTCTTCCCAATGAGGGATTTGTGGATGTGGGGAATGACACCTGAAAACAAAACAATGGTGAGATTAAATGTGTCATGCAAAGTTGGACATAAACATAATTAATACATTTCTAGAGAATCATAGCTTAGATTTAGAACACACAGATACTAGGAAGCAAGTATGATGCATATACATCAAGACTTTTGATGGAACGTGGAAAAAATAAACATAATTGACATCTTTGTGAAGCTTTCCGCTTACCTCCTCCAGCAATTGTTGCCTTGATAAGGGAGTCCAACTCCTCGTCACCACGGATGGCCAGCTGCAAGTGACGGGGAGTGATACGCTTCACCTTCAAGTCTTTGGAGGCATTGCCCGCCAACTCTAGTACCTGAGAACAAACATAAACAGACACTAAGGCAAAAAGCACCATTTCACACAGAAACACTGCACGATGTTGTAAGTGCCACTGTTAATCGCAAACATGCACACAAAGAGAAAGGCTTACTTCAGCGGTGAGGTACTCGAGGATAGCTGCACTGTACACAGCTGCTGTGGCTCCTACGCGACCGTGGCTGGTTGTGCGAGTCTTCAAGTGCCTGTGGATACGACCCACTGGGAACTGTCAGGAAACAGATATGAAACGGTGGTTTGAGAAAAACTCTCTCTGATCAAGGTGGGTGCCGCAAAACATATGCAGTTAGCTAAGCCACAAACAGACATACAAAGATTGAAAGAGATTACCTGCAGCCCAGCCCTCTGGGAGCGAGACACTGCTTTTGCCTTGGCTTTGCCACTGTCTTTTCCTGCCTTGCCACCAGCCTGTAAGGGTGATTTCAGGACATTTTTTTTTAAACAGGAAACAATAAAGGGCATGACATCAGAGTAAAAAGTAAGAGAAGCAAAACTGGGGCAGAAATGTGTGAGGCTGTAGGGTATAGATCATATTTTCAATTTGTTGGCAAGGGAGTTTACAAAAACAAATATAAGCGCATGAAGTGGTTAACGTTAAAGCAGAAAAAGAAAACTCAACAAATGAGAAAGTCAACACTAAACGCACCGTATTAGCGCTACAATGTGTAACGCTAACGTTAATAACGTTTCGCTCTAAAGCTGCCAGTGAAGATGCCCGGTTAAACGGTTACCGCCTTCCCGCCTTTGACAAGTAAAACACAACAAATCAGCGCGGGTGACGATAACGATTATCGGAATTTAAATGCACAACACCTAGAAATAAACCGATTGAGTTGGAAAAAAAATAGAGAAATTCTTACAAAAACATGGGAAGCTGTCAGCAGGATGCTACAGGGACCCCGCGACAAACACAGCTTTTAGATCTTAAGTTGTCCTTATTTTTTTTTTTAAAATAGCTACCTCACAGTCTTCTAACGTTATGCGCATAGATATCACACAGTAGTTTTACGGTATTCTCCTTATTTTTGAAAGACTTACGGGTTAACTAATGGTCAGCTAATAAAACAGCTAGCTAGCTAGCTAGCGTTAAACTTAGCTTGCTAATGGCTGCTAACGTTAATCCACCTTTCAGAGAGGAAGCACTTTGCGTTGAATCCAAGTTTACACTTTTAATTAACCGCTACACTTCTGCAAAATAGGAACTACCTCATACACCGCGTAGTAATGCCACCTTTAACGTAAAAACAACAAAACTCGACTTTTCACGCTGACGTGAATGCTAACGTGTTAGCTGACAGTTAGCTCTTTATCAAGCTTTTTTAACCACACACGTTCTGGTCGAATTTCCTCAGTTCAAATTAAAAACAGCACTTTCTACAGTTGCACATTAATTGTAATACAAATGTACCGACATCCCCGGTAAAGCATTTAGCACTTGCCGAAGCGCACATACCATTTTTCCGTCTCGTTATTTGATTGTAGAACTGAGCAGATAGCAACCAATTTTGGCTCCCGAAAGCAAAGAAACAATAAACCCTTTCGCAAATCGTTTGCATGCGACCCCTCGTGGAAGTCTACACAGCCAATCAGATTGTGTTTTGTTACTTCGAATCTCTGTTTCGACCAATCGCCAAAAGGCTTGCAGAACAATAACCCATCCCCCACCCTACGATCATCGTGCCTGCCTTTGCGCACGAAACCAACAAGTAGGCGGGACGCAACGTTTTTACTTCTTAGGATGGCGAAGTCACGACTCACTCTACTCTCACTCTGATTGGCTAGTAGTCCCTGTCCGCTCTGGGTGGGTTGGTTAGTTGTAGGCAAGAGGAGTGGGATTGGGTAAATTTAGGGTAAAAATGTCAGGTTAAGCCATTAAGATGCGGAGTAGGGCGGGAATTGCCTTCGCCATCCTGGGAAAAAAGATCTTGCAGGCGGGACAGTGAAGTGCCCTCCTTCCAGAGAAGCATCCGTCCCAAAAATGTACTAAATACATAATCAGGGGACCGTATTTGGATTTAACTCTTGACTTTCAGCACAAGGACACTCATAACTTCTTCAAATACTAATAGTTTTGCACTAATCGCATTAGAACTGGTTATGCAAACAGTAAACTCACCAACGGACACATTTTCCGTCGTAGATGTTCATTAAACATTGTTTTAAATACTGACGTGGAGAGCGGTTATGGACTAAATACAATATATACTTGAATGTCATCCAGAAGGCGGATGTGTTTTAATAGACAGGCAAGATACTTGTCCAATAAAAACGCAAGCCCTCTATCTCCTGTTGTAATTGGCAACAACAGCTGCCAATCAGAGCCCAGTAACCAGCGTCCGGTTTCCTCAGCGAGCTCGGCAAGCAAGGGGCGGTGGGGGGTCAAAGATACGCAGAGAAACGGGCTGCTGGTGGCGAAGATGGCGGATGGGGACAGTGGCAGTGAGCGCGGTGGTGGAGGCAGCAGCAGCGGCGGAGGGGGAGGAGGAGGAGGCGGTAGCGGATTTCAGCAATACCAGCGGGAAGTGGAGACCCAGGAGCTGGCCTCGAAGCGGCTGGACATTCAGAACAAACGCTTCTACCTTGATGTAAAGCAGAACGCCAAAGGTCGGTTCATCAAAATCGCCGAGGTTGGCGCTGGGGGCTCGAAAAGTCGGCTGACCCTCTCTATGTCAGTTGCGGCAGAGTTCCGCGACTACCTGGGGGATTTCATAGAGCACTACGCCCAGCTAGGGCCTAGCACCCCGGAGCAGATCGCTCAATCATCCGGTGGGGATGACAGCGGGCCTAGACGGGCCCTAAAGAGCGAGTTCTTGGTGCGTGAGAACCGAAAATACTACCTCGACCTGAAGGAGAACCAGCGGGGTCGGTTTCTCCGGATACGGCAGACCGTCAACCGAGGCCCCGGTTTCGGAGTTGGAGTGGGTGGCATCCCCGGGGCTGGCCTGCAGGCCGGACAAACCATTGCACTACCGGCTCAAGGCTTAATAGAGTTCCGTGACGCTTTGGCCAAGTTGATAGACGACTACGGGGGAGATGAGGAGGAGCTGGCCGGCGGTGGAGGGGCCGGGGGCTACAGCGAGCTTCCGGAGGGCACCTCGATCATGGTGGACTCCAAGCGGTTCTTCTTTGACGTTGGGTCCAACAAGTACGGAGTTTTCTTACGGGTGAGCGAAGTGAAGCCCAGTTACAGAAACTCTATAACAATCCCCTTCAAGGCGTGGAGCAAGTTCGGGGGAGCGTTCAGCCGCTACGCCGAGGAAATGAAAGAGATCCAGGAGCGGCACCGGGATAAGATGTACGAGAGGAGAGCCGGAGAGGAGTCGGAGGGCGACGACGTGGACGACGATTGATGGAGAGGTGGTTACATGTGATGAAGCTGACAACATGATGCAAAGCCTGGCGTTAAACAAAGAGAGATGAACGACTATTCTGTGCATGACGAATCGAACTTTAAAATGCTAAAACAACGGAGTAAAATTACAAATATGTATATTTGACTGATAAATCACTGTCTACATAAGGAATCGTGTCCTAAAGTTTAGGTCGATGTTATAGCTAAATGAGTGCGAACTGCATAGTCAGCTCCTGTATGAGATTCCCCATTGATAGAAAAAAAAATATATATATATATATATATGTGTGTATATATATGTGTGTGTGTGTATGTATATATATATATATATATATATATATATATATATATATATATATATATATATATATTCTTTCTATTTGATAACCTCCCATGTAGCCCAACTAATTAAGTTTGACAGTGCTCAAGATACACCAATAGGTTACCAGACCCACTTCCTGCTTGATATCCCTGCAGAGCTCACCTGGTGCTGACTTGTAGTCTGTGTGATGATAATAAGGATAAGTGTGAAACGTGTGACATATTCATACCAACAGGTGCAGAGTGGGAGTGAGACTGAGCGCCTGCATCACTCACCATGGCTGTGTGTGTTTTTGTCTATAATGACCTGTAACGAACGGCTTGCCCACAGACCCACACCAAGAGTCACTGTCTCAGCTATAGGGGGCATCCTTGGCATCTCAGGACATCCACTCAGCCCAGCGAGGTCCCATAAGGTGATCTTTCCAAGCACATGACTCCTTTGGATTCTCCAGACAATCCAAACGAGTCCAAATGACCTCTTCCCTCCCTCTCTCCTTCCTGGGCATCCCTTAGGTGCTAACCACCTGCTCCGATAGCTGAAACGTGGTGAGGCCTCCTCACACGTGGCTTGTTTTGTCTCAGGGCTGGCTGGTCCAATCTGTATTTTTGGGTATATCAGCATTACCTGTGCCTGTGCATCATCTTTTTAGAGGTTCTGGGTGCAGATCTGGTCAGCCAGTAGCTGCAGTTGAGATGTCTTTGGCAACTGATGACGTCTCATATGATGCAGTAATGACCCTTGTTACCTTTTTGTCAGAGGGGACGGGGCGAGCTCAGGCCTCTAGCACTGGTCACGATTTTTCGAGTTAAAGTTAATATTGCAGAATTTAAGCTATGGTCTTAAGGGAATTGACCTTGTTGGCTTATTTAGGGTGCATACGATGAAAAAAGAAAAAAATATATACTAGAAGAGATTTACTTACTAAAAAGATCAAGTATAGATAGAACTTATTTTTCAAAATAGATATATTGAAACTTGTCTTCGAAATATGAGACATTTATTAGATAATGCTGCCTAAAGTGGCTTATTTAAAACACTAAACTTGGATGCAACTGTCCAAGATGATATTTCATACCTGCTTTTTTTCCTAACATTTCTGTTATTCCTTAGAGGAAATTAAGAAGATTACAACAAATTGATAACAAAGTATGTTATAGCAATTTCTAGAAACAACTTCATTGAAGAAGTTTGTCAGCAAACACTAAGCACTCCAGTTCACTTTACATAGCATCAAGTTGTCCCCTCGTTTCAGTCCACCCGTTACCATTTTTGTCACAAATTGGCTTTCCATCAGTTGCCATACGACGCACACAAACACAATCTGCAATCATCAACATTTTGTCTTTAGTGCTCCTTTTTAAAAAATATGAATTTTTGCATGCTTGCTCTTACGCGGAGCTGCCTTGTGTTCTTTTGTTTTGCATATTCTGATTGCTGTATGATGGTATTTATCCATTTTTGAGAGCGGTTTCAAGTTTTATTTCTTGCAATGGAAAAGGTTTAAAAGTTTACTTCTCAGCCTAATAAAAAGCCACAAAGTTCCCGTGCTTTGAGGAATGTCACATTCAATGTCCCATTTCCTTTGGTGTGTAAACCTCTCGTTGAATTTTACTTTACCCATTTACACAGCAGAAAAATGACATATAAAAAAATAAACACATAGGAGCAATAGTTTTATTTTATTTTCTATTGATATAAATATACTATATATAATATTACACATGAGATTGAACTACATCCTTCTTCCTGTACTATGTTTCGTGAAATGGCAGCTGTTTCATTCATGTGTGTTCTGCTGTAATATACCAAGTTCCTTTCAACAAGAAATAAAAAAGGATTTTGCTCAGGAGCGGTGTGTTTTTTTTGTCCTCCCCACTTCAGGGAGGAGCCCACTATCTTTAGATGATCAGTGCAACAAAGTTGTGATTTTTTTCTTGATATTTTTAAGGTAAAAGTTATTGATTAACCAGCTGGTTGCAATTATTTGATAAATAATGTCCCGAAAATAGTGGAAAATACTCATCACAACGGACAAGGAGACATGTTTAAATTGCTTGATTTGTCTTACCAACAGTCAAAAACAAAATATATTCAATTTACAATCATAGCACAGTCAGTAAACCTTTTTTTTGTATAAAGGTAGCAGCGTAAAAAGTAGGCTACAATATTGCACTTTGAAATGTAATTGAGTAGCAGTATAAAGCAACAGCACCAGTACTAGCACCTCCTACTTAAGTACAGCATCTAAGTAAATGTAATTAGTTACTTTCTACTGCTGGCAAGTAAACATTGGAAGTAGTTTGATTTAAAAAAAAACACCCTTGGGTCAACTTTCAGTATTAGCTTTTTCCAGAGCTTTCAACCACATGAGTTAAGATTTTCTTAATAAAACGACTATGTACAACATCAAGAGTTAACTTTCATGCTCAACTGTTAATAAGATCATGTTTCTTTTCATTTCAGACTTGGACATCTTTTATTTTCTCTACACAAGCTCAATGTTTTCAGGGCTTTTCACAACACTGAGGGTTAAAAGAGGAAGAATGACAGACACCTGTATTTCCAGTGTGCCACTGAAAACAAAGACATTTACGTAAGACAGCATGTAAATCCTAACATTCATCTTATTCAAGTAAAAGATAACAGCTGGCGATATTACAGATAAGATCCTCCTGTCTGGTTTGAAGTGTATCAGTGAAATCACTTGCTGTAATCTTATTTCTGTTGGCCCTCTGTCGCACATTGTTACCTTTCCAAGATTACATGTAAGACACCTTACTGATAAGGTAAAATGCAGAATGGCTCCAATTTTTAAATTAGCTCCACCTTTAACAGCTGCAACATTAAAGTGATGAACACATTAATGCTTTTTGTAATTTTACTAAAGTAACATTTTCAATGCAGGGCTTTTACTTGTAAACTGTAGTATTGCTACTCTTAAGTAAAATTGATAAAAGGCACCTGACAATCTAAAAACCCTTGTCTTAAAGGTCCAATGTGTTGGAATTTCTCCCGTCTAGCTTTGAGATCATATATCGCAATCAACTCTCTCGCGCCACGCAGTTCAAAGTATGTATTACAGCTACGGTAGCCTTCACTCTTTTTTTCTGATGACGCTGGTCTCTTGCTCTTTTCAATATCCATTTTCTTTTTCTGGGTGAAGAAGAAGACTCCTGTTCCTGAAATTTTGATTTTGAATATGTGTGGTCAAACTTGCTACCCATTATATGCCACCCACGATACCCATTAGCAGCATTAGCAGCACCTGTGAGTTTATCATGTGACAGCAAAAACGCGAAAGGTGGAGCAGTATGTCCTGTATGTCCCTTACCAGCTAACGTATTTCAAGATAGCGCATGAACATGACAGTTCATGCCGAATGCAAATGTAAAATTTCAAGCCAAAAGGAATACTTGGAATTGATGGTGGTGGTATAATATAAAATATTCATGAAAAAGGACAAGTTTGTGAACGCGCAACACAAATTTAGATAATGAACAACTAAACACGTTACACACTGAGCCTTTAAATTGAAGAAGTGGAGTATTGCAACACCTACTGCCAATCCATGGAGGTTTGCCTGAAACCTAAAAAAAACCCTGCCATATATAGTAGGCCTACATGGTGCAGGTCAACAGGGCAACATGTGAAAGGCCTGACAGTGCTGGTAACAGTGTGCGGTTTACTTTAAAGTTACTCAAAGTAACCCAGCTGTCTGCAATCTGTCACTCCCCCCCCCCCCCAGATAGAGGAAGGATGAGTCACAGAAAAATCTGCTGACTACACAATTTATTGCATAGTGCACTCTAAATTACCCTGCTCTATCACAAAAAAACAAGTAAAAGACAATTTCAGCTACATTTCTTATGCTCTCACACCCATACATATTTATACTACTGTATATATTTGATCTATATATCATATTCATATCATACCTCCAGCTATTTATTCTCTATGCAATGTAATACTCATACTTATATCTGCACTGTATATTTTGCCTACTGTAACTGCTGCCAAGTACTGTATATATCTAACATATTCACATGTACCCCTTATTGTTTATTCTATACTTTATTTATTCTATATCTTCTATACATTACTATGCACTTGACTGATTGGATGCTAAACTGCATTCAGTTGTCTCTCTCTTGTAGGCCTACCTCAATTATTAAATTTTCTCAATTAACTTTTTTAAAGTAAAAAAATGTAGGACATAGAAGTAAATATATACAAAGTGTCTGTTTCTATGAGCTGGAAATCAGAACATTTATAAGTCCTGTGATGCAATCATGTGGAGTTGCACCACTGACACTCACTGACTTCACTGCCACTGTGGCCTAAATTGACTGTTTTTCTTGGAGATGTTTCAGCAAAATCAGTTTTAGTTGAATGCAGGGCTACCATCATTAAATCCCAAAATGTGTACATAGACTAGTAAAAGCCCTTATGACTGTTGTATTAGTGTCCTGGTGTTAAATGGAACCTTAGTTCTTTATCAAAGGCAAAGCATACCTCAAAATATTTATTTGATTTATATACAAAAATATATGCAATGTTATAGTCTATTATTTAGTCTATTGAGCAGCTAAAGGATTTGTTTCCGGATGACGTCATCTGTACCAGTCTGGATGAAACCACGAGACAGCCCCAAGGCAAACAAAATGAACAGTTGGCCGGTCTGATCTGCAATCAACTGGGCGACACTGGGCAATTAGTCCCGAGTCCCCACTGGTGTGGTTCATCTTTGGATCGAATTCACAAATCAAAACTGAGCATTTTCAATAAAACAAAAAAAACCCTTTAAATTCTGTTCCCTTAGAGAATTTAAACCTTAAACTAATTGGCCACTATGGGGCAGAACAAACTGTCAGCATGCAGCACATCCTTCAAAAACGTTTATTTTGATAAACAACATTTTGCCCATGTCTGCATTCCACATGATGGATATAAATCTAATGTTTCTTGGACTTGGATGATTCCACACAGATTTATATGGAGTGCCATGTTTAAATTTAAATAATCTCCAATATCAATGCATTGCAACTGCACTATGGTTAAGGGTAGAGAGAGATTGTGGTCAAGACTTGGAAATCAATGTAGTGGAGTAAAAAGTACATTTGCCTCCAAAACGTAGTTGAGTATAAAGACCAAGGAATTACTCAAATCAAATTTAAGTACTTCAAAATTGTACTTAAGTACAGTATATGAGTACATGTACTTAGTTACTTTCCACCAGTAGGTGATGCTTATGCAGTAGAGCCATAGCCGTAAGAAAACATTTAGTTGTGCTCAGATTAATGAACTTGCAAACATGCAAATAATGTTCATCGTGCACTATGACACTGTTTCACAATACAGCCTCGCGCAGACAAAAATGAACTGGAAGGATCATGGCCAACATGGGGAAACAGTTGACACCGAGCTGATACCTCAAAAAATCTACAGTTTCACAATTTAGTGTAGAATGATGAAAAACACCCATGCTTTTTACCATGTAAGCAAGTGGCTGCTTTTGGCATCAACAGAAAACTAGGAGCAAATGAATGACCTTCTAGACTCATTAACATGTGTCAACCTTGCAATAAAGCTACAATAGAAAAAGCTACAGGCTAGCTGATAACATGACTGCCTCTCTGACAAAGTGTTGGCATCTTTTTAAAAGGCGTATTGTCTGTATGATGTTTCACCACATGATGATGCTAAATCCTCTGCTGCATACTCCGTTTCCTCTTCTGAGCATTGTGATTCACCTGTACGCTGTTAATTTCACCCTACGTATGTGCACATGCACGCACACACATTTTCATCCATATAAACAAGCACCACCCTCCTCCCTGCGTGTGTGAGTGTGTAGAGAGGACATTGCAAGGGCACATAATACCATGCTGAGCCGGGAGCCAGTGAAAGAGGGGCTTATTTCACATGGGCCTGGTGTCCTGATGGCCATGCTAAGCTGCCAATCCATCATTCTGAAGAGGCGAGGAGTGAGAGGTAGCGAAGGCTGAGGATTGGATCTCTATGAGGTAGTGGGGTGTTGAATGAACCCGGTGCCCAATGCCACACACTTAGCTAAATGCATCCATGCTGCCCCTCAGAATAATGCATGATAATGCAAGATGTTAGTGGGTACGGTAAATGGAGTAAGAAACACATAAAGGCTCATTGTTTTCGGCTTAAACCCATTTTCACATGTTCCAACACATCCAGTCTTTATGTTTCCCACTGCAAGAACACAGTGATCGTCACACTTTACAGTAAATGAGGTCCTCATGTTTTAAGAACAGCTCAGGAAAAGTGACTCTAGGTAAAAATGGGCTGGTAATTATACTACAGGTTACTGCAATGCAGATGTGGGAAAGTGGAAACAGGTGAGTTCTGTGACAGTAGCAGGTGGAAAAGTCTGAGGGCATCTAGCGGAAAGGTTGAGAATGGCAATGAACAGGTTTGGGGAGGTGGAAATTTGGCCCAAATGAGGGACAGAGAGGCAGAATATGACAGAAATCTAGTTTAAAGGAGAGACATAAAACACAACCAACACCAAATGCTGATTTTGTTAAGACCTTTGCTGATAGTTTCATTACCCATCTTTCCCTTTTGAAAAATGGGTAATGTTAAATCTCACATGTAGCACTCCATATATCTCAGAAATAAGACATTTCAAATTGGGACTGTTGTGACAGGATGTTGCTGCTTGTTCCCAACATATTGACTTGTTACAGTACAGTATAAAGTGCTATAATGTAGTATTTGTAACCCTCACAACCAACTCTGCATTCATATAACAATCTTGAAACTCTCACAAGTCCATCCATCCAATATGACTCAAGTGTGGACAAGCGTGGCATTAACCTACAGTATTGTGATCTTTAGCATTGCAGGTTGTTGTTATAAGGTTCAGTCAAACATACCCAAGATGCATCTGTGATTTGGCGCTTGACTAATATGGAATGCTGTTCATCAGAATGTCATATGCTTAAAAAAGATTTCTGGAAATCCAGCACAAAATAATGACGTGCTAAGTGGTGTTTATACAAAGAAAAGTGAAATACTCAGGCGAAAGTAGTGCGTGTTTTCTTTCTAAATTTCACTCAAACCTATCAGGAAAAAAGAACTTCCCTGAGAATGACTCCGACGTGACTCTCTGGGTTGGCGGAAAGGTTTACTGTCTGTGGTTTCCTTCTTAGCCTGCCTGATGAAACCCATCAGCAGCTGGATTGCAAAACCCAAAAGAGAGAGGCAGAAAGGGTCAAAGATGACTGATAATGAGAGGAGGATTGGGGAAGATATATGGACAAGAAAGTGTGAGGTAACCAAGGTTATTGCATACATATCTGGACCAGAGCAGCCTCGGATCCTACGCCTGCTGAGCAAATGACGATGAAAGTGACGATGAAAGTGGTGAATGACGAGCATCTGAGCTATTTTTAGTCTGTGTTGCCATGTATGAGAAATGCTCTCTGCTGCACATTCAGGCAAACTACATTATATACGCACATGACACAGCGTCATCCCAATCCCATGCATGAATGGAGGAAATAATCAGCTCAACTGAACTGCTTAAAGATGCAACACAGTGCGTGATGCACACACAATCACCATTTTCTTGTCTCTTCTCCCTAACATTTCTTCCTCCCTTTCATTCTAGCTATCAATGACAATTCAGTCCTCTATGCTTTTCTGGCATGACAGCTGAAGACAAGTCATTTTGAAGCTAATCTCTATTTGTATTTACATTTTATTTTATTTTATTTAAACAAACATTGAAATGACCATATATTTATTTTACAAAATGATCCTGTATCCATAAGGAAACATATTCCTGTTATTCTGTGATAACACAATAGTTAAGTTGTGGTCTCGAGAGCAAGTTATTTCAACCACGACATGTCAAATTTTTCAGCATCCCCTTCACATCACGATCTATTTTAAACTTGTATATATAGTCAGTAATAACTGGTAATTCATTGCAAAACCCTAGTATGTAACCTCCTTTTTTGCACCCACATTACATTATTTATCAATCATTAGCCAAGTCAAGAGTGGCAATGCCTCATGAATGCCACATGTCAGCAGCAGAGATCAAGTGACTGTGGAGCTAACAGGCAGCTTGCATCACACAACCAGTTCATCTCACCTGCAGTGAGCGAAGCCACTGAAGGTGAGGACTATGATTGATTCAGGGACCTCAGAACCTGTCAGGTGTTTCCACTGTGGAGGCATTCCATGAGAGCACATTGTCTCACATACAGGAGCACGTAGAAGCCAACTCATTTTCATGTCTCTGACGGGAATAAACATTCAATTTCTTTCTGTGGTGTAAACCTGCAACTTTCTCCGTAAATGTTTGTTTTGCTGACCTCAATCACTGATTGATTTCAGACTTTTATCATTTTTAGAAAGATGCACTACAAAGAGCTGGAATAGCCTACATGAACTCCCATCAGCATTTCCCCTCAGGGACAGGGACCTCCAACAGCCTACCACCGTCTGAAAACTTCAAAAGACTTTCAAGACAGGGCGTGTGAACATTAATGCACAATCAAGCGAGTAAATACTTGGACCAGCATCATAGAACAAGAAGTTTGTGAAACTGGAACCTGTTCACTCTGAACAGTAAAATGTCCTCAGGCATAATAAATGAAATACTTCTGAAGTGTTTCAAACACGCCTTTACTGTATTGCCTTTGAAAAGCATTTGGTGGCATGGTTCCATGAAGTGTGTCTGTTTTCTCTCCCAGAATGCACTGTACCCAAAGCACAATTAGAGGTTTTAGACTCATTTAAGTGATTTGTTCATTGTAGTAACTTCCAAATTCAATTAACTCAAGTCATTTCATCGATTAATATAAAAATACGACACAAATAAAGCCATGAAACAAAATTAGTAGGAATAATTATAGGTACTGAGGTGTTAACAATGTTTAGTGTAAATGTCAATCAACACTTCTTGAATCAAACAAATGAGGTTTTCATGTAAGGAGTTGTTATCTGCCTTGATATTAATACAATGATGTTGAGCCAACAGTAGCTGCAGATAGTGCTAAGGTGTGGAGCTCTGGAATTTCGACATCTGTCAACACAGACCAACATTCCAGCAATCGAACTGTAACCTGTAACTAGTGAGTTATTGGGCTGTGATGCTCATATATTTGTATACTAACGGCTTAAAAAGAATATACTATAATGATTAGTATGTAAATACTGTATAAAATCAGTATGAATTTGGTACAGCTGAGGCGGAATGTGTTTAGATTTGCAGGTATTTGTTTATAAACCAAAGTTTTGACCTGATGATTTTTTTTCTTCTTTTTTTTTTCTTTTTACTTAAATGTGACTCACATTCACTGTCCCACACTCCTACCTCCTATTTATCTTTCTCTGCTTCATTTGGCCTATAGGCCACTTTCTAAAGTATAACTCTTCCTTGTTAAGAAAGAAAGAAAGAAAGAGATCATGTTTTCAGTGGAATTTTGTTTACACTTCACAGCAGTGTATTGTGCTAGTCGTCACATTATGTGGAATGCGAACGTGACAAAACAAGATATGAAACATGCACAAGAAAGTATGTTCCACAGCGTAAACACTGAAAAACTTCCAGTGCTCATGTAACATCTTGAATGGTTTCTGTTATCTGTTGCTCATGTTGACTTTTTTCTCTCCATTTGAGGAGGTGTTATGTAACTTGATATTAGAATGAAGGTGAGGCAACAATAGCTGCAGGTGGTGCTGATGTGTGGAGCTCTGGCATTTCGACAGCTGTAACCTGTTGTGTAAAAGCAAAAATAAACTACTGAGCTATAGGGCTGTGACGGTAACCGCATCAACGCAATACCATGGTGACATGATGCTCTCTCTGTAATGACATCATCATTACCATAATCAACACCGCATTTTGATTTTTGGGGATTTCTTTTGTATTGCCGGTGAAAGTTACAGGAGTGCATAAGTGATATGAAATATAATAAACACAAGAACTATTGTTTAGTTATCATCAAGCAGTTAACCGCCAAGGCAGTGATTCATCGAAAGAATGTATTGTCTCCCTTGGATTTATTTTTTTAATTGTTGTTTGGGGTGGAAATGGGACATTAACACTTTAGTTCTGCAGATAGATCCACCACACCTATTCTGTGGCAGAGAGAGCATCATTTCACACAACCTTTAAATAAAAAATAAAGTTGGGCCTGAGTTGTACATGTGTTTCATTTGAATCCAGGCAAAAAGAGGTAAATGGCTCAACAAGTAAAGTGATTGCTTTGTTCACAGATGATTTTTATCCAGCTGTTTTCAGGGAGGAACTAGCACTAAGAGTCTAAGAACACCCCAAGCTGATGTTTAATAATTAAATATACTTGATATGAGTCAGACACAGATAAGCCTCAGTTGATTCAAAAAACTTATCTGCACTACAGTACTGTAGGTGTATTGAATAGAGTATGTGTTTAACCTTCAGTTTAACAGGTCTTACAAGTCTTAAGAAACAAGTGTCAAGTGGTGTTACATGCATTAAGCAATAAAGCTAGGTTAGATTAGATTAGATTCCATACCATAGATTTAACTACATTGTTTCTTACACCTAGTTTACAATTTTTGGGTTTAGTTAAAGGTGCTCTAAGCGATGTCACATGTTTTTTAGGCTACAACATTTTTTTTCACATACAGCAAACATCTCCTCACTGTCCGCTAGCTGACTGTCCCCTGAACACACTGTAAAAAAACACGGTCCCTGTGGACAGCCCAGGCTCCACAAACGGCAACAAAAACAAATTGCGCCAACCTGCACCACCAAACATAACAAACAGTGTTCCAGCCAATAACCGACAAGAAGGATTTGGGGGTGGGGGTTGGGGGGTTAGTGCGCAGAAAGGAGGGGGAGGGGACGGGATGAGGAGGAGGGAGGGGCGAGCTAGCCTCCGTTTAGTTTGACAATACTTCGAACGTCAACAAGAAGTGACATCACCCAACATCGCTTAGAGCACCTTTAACTATAATAACTATGAAAGTGTAGTTTACAAGGCAAATGATTTTGAGATTGCTGTACCTGACGTCTGGAAGGTTTGTCTCCTTGTAATTACAATATATGTTACTTTGACTCTTCAGTGTTTGTGCATTATTTGATGTGTATTTAAGGGCTTTGCAGACAATTTCCACAACATCAATATGTACAATAGTTTATTAAAATGTGTTCTTACATTTACAGTTGCAGTGTTAGTATAAGTAGAGATTAGTCAAAACAAAAGAAATCAATCCGCTTCACACACATACAGTATTAAATAACCCTTTCCCCCTTTAAATAACACATCAAAACCATTTGAAGAACATTTTCACATTGAAGGGAAACACAACCAACATTACACAAAGATAGGTTTACTTGTCATGTGGTCATATTGACAGGGATCTCAGCTTGGGATGGGAGACTTCAAACTTTTAACAGGATGTTACAAACTGGGGCGTCAGCTTTGAAACGGAATTTAGGTTAAAAGGTTAATTTAAAAAAGACAAATTAAGTCAAATTACAGTATAGATAGTTTGGGACCCAGTGTTTTTGGAGTTTGACCCATACTGCTGCCTTAATTTTGAAGTCCCCCACCTTTATTGAAATACAGTACTTAATTGCAAGAGTATCCCTTTAATAAACAAGATAAAAAGAAGACACATAGCCACCCAAGAATGACAAATTATCTTAATAACTCCACTGTTTGCTTGGTCCAAAGGAAGACATCTACCCCAGCAGGGAAATCTTGAGTTACGTGGTAGAAGGAGAAGGTGAGCTGGTGGTTAGAGGAGCGGAGGAGGATAAATCCCAGCTTAATGAATAAATAGAGCTATAACAGTGAATCAGAAATTCAGATAGTGGTTGGATGGATGTAAGAAGAAGTTCTTACAGACTGTCACAATCTAAAGAGATACAGAGAAGAGATAAGTTCAGAGGAAACATCTTCAGAACATGTAAAAGTACAATACAAAATAACTTTGAATAATGAAAAAATACCTCTAAACAATTACTTTTCGGTGTAATTGATCGGAACAAAGTCCGCTAGGTTTGGACGGAGGCAGACTGTAGAATCGTTTATACATGCCAGGTAATACTTGGGGTTTCCCATCGTTTCCAGGCAAAAATAGTTCCCTCCTCCCAGAGCAGTTTTCTTAAACCAATGACCAGTGGTGAATGAATCATTAGTGAAATCTGTAATTAGTTCCACCTGTGAACACACAAAATACATGCTTTGATTCACCACCATTTAATTATTTATACTAAAAACACACACACATATATAAATATCTTTATATACTATTGCTATTGATAAAGGTTTATTTTTACCTCCAGGTCTGTTCCAACCACCTTTATGGAATAGTCAGAACTGTCACACACGAAACGGAAAGCAATCTGTTTTGTTGTTTGTTGTGTTGTGACATTATCAACTGTTGTGTCCTTTTCATGTATGTACACCACAGGTGCTATGGACAGGAGCAAGACAACATATTTACTTTGTGTCAGAGTCAATACATTTGCCATAATAATCCTTCAAATAACAAGCATTCCAAATCAGATTAAAATCAACTGCAAGAGGTCTTAATATGAAGACTTTTAATGGCACAATTAGGATGTGTAACAGATCAATGGGGCATCAAATTAATACATTTGCAAAGCAGTTCATCTTTTACTTTGAAATAGTACTGGTCATTAGAAAACAGTGGTACCTTGGTTTTGTTGAAAGTCTTTAGTAACCAGCTTCAGTCCATTCTTATCTCTAGCGACTGTCACATATTTCCCTTGATTAGTCTTCAGAAGACATTCTTTGCTTTGCACCATGTTGTCTTTTCAGTGGCGTTCTGACAAGTAGGGAAGGATAGAAATATCTTTAATATTAAGAAACACAATCTGCAGTACTTCAGAAACTTTACAAACTCCAGTTTTCCAAGGAAATATAACTGGAAAAAATACTTTTTTCTTTACAATTTGCCTTACATGTATTCTCAGTTGTCACTACACTTCAACTATGTAAATTTGGTCACTTTAATGGTCACTGTGGACCACTGATGGTATAATCTGCTTGCAGTTGAGTGGAGTAGAGTTTTGTTTAAGCACTACAGGTGGCTCAGTGAAATTTTGATGCTCAGTTTGGTAATGGCTTCTGTTTCCACCTGCTCAGTCTGAATTTGATCAGTCTTCTCTTACTGTCAATAATACCATCTGCAGCAGTTTCATTTTAAATTCCTTCATTTTCAGTTGATTTACCTGCAGTCATTACAGAGCAGCAGAAACAATATGTTTCGCTCCAGTATGTTGTATGTACTGTCTTTCTGCTCTTATGACTGGATTGGATGTGATTGCTTGCACATACTCTGTGCATTTCTGCATACCATGCATGGTGTACACATCCACCCCTCTGGACGTCCCCTCTACCCTCCTAGTACAGTATCTGGATCGTGTAACACATATAGGCGTTTATTTTATTGTGTCCACTATAATTGAGTATATGGATTTTTAGCAATGAATCAAAGCATCGACATATATTAAAATACACTTTCTGCCATTACACTTTGTAAATGTTTGACTGTTTAGTCAAAGCTAAATTCAGTGGTTAAATATAACTAAATACATTTTTTTTTTTTTATAGTTTATACGCTTTTAAACTTTTACTCCTTTACATTTTTATGACAGTTTGGACAGCTAAAATTGCTATAAATACTCTAGTATATACTACTGTAGATTAACATTTATACATACAAAACACATTATTAGGGACATCCTAGAGGCCTAGTGATTAAGATGTGTACGTGCAAACACAATATCTCCAGTTCAATTTCAGCTTGGGACCTTTGTTGAATGTAAGGGCAGCAACTATGGGTTATTACTAGTTAATCTTGATTAATTAATTATTCCAATTGTATAAAATGTCATAAAATGGTGGGAAAAGTCCATCACAGTTTTCCAGAATCTATGGCAACGTTTTCAAATGTCTTGTTTTTATCCAACCAACAGTTCAAAACCTGAATATGTTAACATTTCAATGATATAATATATATTAATATATATTAATATATATATATATATATAATAATAATAATAGTTTATTGTTGCACACAGCATGACATTTTATACATCATATTAAGTTTGTAAACCATTTAAATGGCTATTAAGTTGCATTATTATAATGATTATAATACCTTGTTAATGGTTAATAAATACATTGTAAAGCCTCTATAAACATTATTTAGATCGGTATTATCAGTGCACAAATCATCTCTTTACTAGATTACCACAAAAAAAAGATGAGGTATAAGCCACCTATTAAAGATTGGTGCAGCAAAACAAAACACGTTGGAACAACCAACTGAGACATGGGAAAACTTGATAAGTTCAAGGTTAGATGCTTTCTATTTCGCATTAACAAAGTAGATTCCTCACGAAAACCTCTCCTGTAGACTGAAATTATTATGCCTATAACTCTGCTGCAGAATAAAATGTGAGATGCATGCAGGCAACAAGTCGTGCATTAAATCACTTTATAGCCACACTTTATGGCCAGCCACAGTGCTACCCATAACACCTCGCGATGTTAAAGCCTGGATATATCACAGGGAAAAAGAATGCAAAGGGAATGTGAATGTGTGAAACAAAGAAATAGTCACCTACCCTCAGCGATAAAGTCTTGTGCAACTTGCTGTCTGAAGTCTGAGCAGCAGTGCGGTTGGCAGCAGTAGCCTAACTGCAGATACGGGGATCCTTTAAATAGGCGACATGCTGACTGACGCAACGTCCACGTAGATTTGATCCTGTTCGGAACGCCAAGATGGGATGGACGATGTTAGATCATACCTTATATCAGACCTTTGTAAGCTTTACAAAATATTTTTATGAATTGTTTTGCTTTTTTTGGTTTTGGTTTCCTTTAGTAACCCCCTGGCTCGTCTAGAACATAGACTGTTAAGATGTACAGAAGACGTTCCTTCCTACTGTATGTCAACATTCTTCAATAAAGTTAAAAAAAAAAAAGATGGGATGGACAAAAGCACATACTTCTCGGAACGAAACTTAATCCTTCTGCTGTATTCCACTGCACCATGAATTTGTCGTCCTCCTGTGCCAAAACCAAAAAATCCACACTTTTTCTGACGTTTTTGTCCCTCTTTTTCGACACTTTTGGTGCTTTTTTGGGTTGCCGTCTTACATAGTTTTACACTTACTTTTGGAATTCATGGTCAATAAACCTCATTTATAGGAAATGATACTACCTAAGTAGTAACTTGAGTTAAAAAAGCAGAAATTATGAATTATTTAGACTAATATTAAAGGAAGGATAATCACAGACCGGTGTGTCAACGAAATTAGTGACAAACTACAGTGAAATTAGAGAGCCGATCTTTTGTTTTACTTGCAAAGTGCGTTGTATGGAATCATACATGTTATTTTTGGTTAATTAAAATTAGGAAGTTAAAAAGAAACCCGTATTTCTGATATAGACATTTAGAAAATGGGTCAAATTTGACCCGAAGACAACACAAGGGTTAAAGCACAAATCAGCTTAGCCTATCCACAACCTAGGCTAAGCTGAATCGTATTTTCCATGAAGATGCATTAAATCGGTGTTTTGTAGTTTATTTACTTTCCCTTTTCTTGTATTTTAATTTATTAGATTAGACATTTAGCCTAATGTATGGACAGCGATTTATTGGCAGTCCAAACAAGTTCTCCATTTTATGCACCGCATTGGCCTAAGGTATAGGTCTGGTTAAAAGACTCAATACATCTTGTATTGTAGCCTTAAATTGACCCAAGATTATCAGTACCAGATATGAAGAGTGAAGTGGCTGTAAACTGATAAGTATTCCACAGTTTGCTCCGGATAGTCAACAGACAGAGCTGGATTAACAAGGGTGTTCTGGGGCAGAAAATGTTGGCCCAAATATCCCCACTCTCTGTGCACTGTGTATGGATCATGTTGTTTTTAGCACCTATTCAGTTCAGTGCACACAGCACATTACACATGACAATGACTATTTTTATGCCCTGGAATTTAGTCTACATATAGCCTATATTCCGCAGATTTATTTATTTTAGACAACACACACAGATGAAAGATGAAGTTGAAGTTTGAACTTTCCTTCTAAAAAACACATAGGTTCAAACTATTGGAACATCTAGTTGTGTACATTATGTCTGTAAGTGGCCAAACATTCTTAGTGTTCCATAGACTGTTTCCACCATCACAAAAACGCTACGCAACAAATACCATTCTGATGCAAAAGATAAAGGGAAGTCCAAAGACATGGCTGCCAAGTGGGTGGCTCTTTCAAGTCCCTGACCTCCGTGCAGCTCATGAGTGAGCTCTTGGTCACTCTTAACTTTGAGCAGTCCTGTTCAGAGTTTGACTGCAGGGTTTTAAAAAACAGCTACTCAGTGTTGCAAGTAGTGATAATAAATAAAAGGAAGTAACACACAGAGACGGAGCTGTTGACCTTGGTCTCCTGCTCCATAAATAAAGAAAACTTTATTGAACTGATGACTGTTCGTGGGAGAGTCATGTTCAAGAAAGATAGATGTTAAGATAAGATATACTTTATTTTCCCGAAGGGAAATTTGTTTTGGACTCTCTAAAAAGAGAAGAAGGAATGTTAAACTGTTTCATAAATTGTTATTTGCACACCCAGAATTTGTGTTGGGGTTCTTTCATTTTTGGAGAAACAGGACACATAAAGGACCTTAAAATATGAAAACTCATGTTGTGGTGGCACAAGGAGCATCACCATCCTGAGATGTAATTTTTTTTAACGATTAATTCCTTTGTAAAAGTCCATCTGTTCTCTTGCACTATATTTTTTCGAGTATCAAAGCATTTGTTTAATTTATAAATAAGAATTAATGGATCACTTAAGTTAATTTCCTGAAGTTTAAGGTAATTTGTTACAGTGTAACAGAGTAATGTGCTTTTCATCATGCATACATTAATATGTGCATATGCCTGTATCTGCCTTTGTACTAAGGTTTTGTGTTTACATAATTATTATTTATTGAAAGTCTGTATGTTTATTATGCGCTGTTAAATGTGAGTAGTATATAGGCAATATATGTTTCGCGTCTCACTTTTTTCCAAAAGTCTAATTTATTGTGGTCTCTCTGTCACACTTTATGTAATGGCTTATGTATGATGCTATGACAATACACCACTAGAGAAGCCTGTCAGTAATGTCTATACCAATAGGAGTTTATAACTAAGAAGTTAGCCATTGAACTTATTTCTTATGTCTGTTATAAAGCATGGGACTCTCTGGGAAGTATGCCAAAGTGTGTCTGGCTAGTCCACACAGCATTCCAGAATGGGAGAAAAACATGCTCTGGTTTATTGGCATTTCTTTAAACCAATCACAATCGTCTTGGGCGGCGCTAAACTCCGCACGGAGCCACCGTGCAGCTGCAAAATAGCCTCGGGAAAAGAAAGCTTGAGGAAACGTACATCAGCTGAAAACACATGCATCCAGTGGAGCAATCCCGGAAGTGGAACGTTGTGGATATAGACCACCGACCTCCAAAAGGAGACAGTCCTGAAACAAGACATTGCCTTATCCTGCAGCTGTCTACACTTCTTGAATCTCTGGAGAGACAAACATAGCCTAAATAGGCTACACATGAAGAGGATTGTTTATTAGAGTAAGCTATGATTCCTTTAGTTTCATCACAACATGGTGTTTCTGGAATTTCACAACCGCCACTGGCAATGTGGGTGTTTTCATTTGTGCGTAGGCCTAATCGCAATGAGACAATCATGAGATTGTTTTATTTCTCTGATTCACGGTTTTGCTTGGCGCTCCCTTTCATTGAATCACTTTCTCTTCCTCGAGCAGTGCTGCACGCGCGCTCGCTCTCTCTGGCTGCAGACTTTGAACTTTTACCACCGTGTTTACAATAGTAAACCAAGACTCATTACATATAGCCTACTACCTTTAATGCCACTTTCTTAAACTCAGTGGGGTTAAGTCATGTTGGATTGGCTCACACAATATCTGTATTTGATTTACATATGTTTTAGTAAATTATCATCACATCCGTTTTAAATTAAAAGCATTTTCACTTTCAGTTCCAATTAATTAGGGCGTTTTCACACCGACAGCCTTTAGTTCGGTTGAATCGAACTAGAGTTCGTTTGCCCCGCTGGTGCGGTTCGTTTCACTGCGGTCACGCCATCTGTGCTTCGGAGAAGCGCGGTCACGCCATCTACGCTTAAAAATATATTGCGCGTCTACACGAGGTTGCGTGGTAGGCTCAACGTGTATGCGCTTGGTGTCGGCAGACTTTAAAAAAAATATTCATAATAAAATAAATAAAATCAAATTGTTTTCTGCAAACTCCACCAGATTCTTGTTCTACATCTCACAGACTACCCAGATTTTCATGTTGCTTTACTGTTTAATTATTTAATAATTGCCTGCCAAAGTCCTATATTGGAGGTGCCATAACAAGACTTTGGTCCATAGTTCCAGGCAATGACTGACATATTTGAGTACAGTGCATCACTTAATTAATTAAAAAATTAAACATTTTTACTGTACAAGTTTTGATAGTTTTTAAAGTACATTCACACATTTCAACAGTGAAATAGCTACATTCCTGAAACTGGAGTTGCTGTAAAAAACGTTGCTCCATAGTTCCAGTCAATGACTGACATATTTGAGTTAAGGACATCTGGGAACTAAACCCAAACCAAACATTTGTACTGCTTAAAATGATTTGCTACAGAACTTTGAGAAAATGTCATGACCGAAAGAACAAGATCCAGGGTACAAGCGGCCGAAATGGGTTTCCTCAGGAGGGTAGCTGGCGTCTCCCTTAGAGATAGGGTGAGAAGCTCAGTTATTCGTGAGGAGCTCGGAGTAGAGCCGCTGCTCCTTTGCGTCGAAAGGAGCCAGTTGAGGTGGTTCGGGCATCTGGTAAGGATGCCCCCTGGGCGCCTCCCTAGGGAGGTGTTCCAGGCACGTCCAGCTGGGAGGAGGCCTCGGGGGAGACCCAGGACTAGGTGGAGGGATTATATCTCTAACCTGGCCTGGGAATGCCTCGGGATCCCCCAGTCGGAGCTGGTTAATGTGGCCCAGGAAAGGGAAGTTTGGGGTCCCCTGCTGGAGCTGCTACCCCCGCGACCCGACCCCGGATAAGCGGATGAAGATGGATGGATGGATGGAACTTTGAGAAAGTCATAACACTGCTCCATAATTCAAGGAATGATATATTTGATTAAATGACATCTCATTAGTTGTGATTCTCTGAAAATGTGTATAAAATATCTTTATCTGAACTGCAATCTGCATCTCTTTCTAGCATTATAGGCTGGTTATCCGCATTTGCAAATATGAAAGCTGTTAATTGAACTAAATGAATAAAGACTGCTGTCTGTGAGTTCTGGTTTTATTTAAAGTTAGAGGAAAGGTACAACAACACTCTGTTGGAACATATTTGTGTCTCAGATGAAATTATTTAACCTTCTAAATAAGAATTTCTCTCAAGATCACCCAGAGTCTCTTTCATCACACTGCCAACGACTTGAATTTGGGAAGTAGAATTTATATTCTCAATCACTATATAGCTGGTGTGATCCTCTTTGGGAAGAGAGAAGTGGTCAGAAGGAACAGTTTATCCAGGGTAAGTAGTAGTCTTTTTTTTGTCGCGTCGACGTACAGATGTTTGATTGTTTCAATGTTAGCTGATAAAACATGTTTGTGTGACTGTGTGTACAATATGAAAAAGCAGATACAATTTAATAAATCAGTTTTTTTTAAATAAAAACATTTTAAAATGTAAATTTTTGGATGTGTTACAGACCAACTTTGACAACTACGAAGCAATAGTGTCTTTTGTGAACGTACACAATGTACACTGGAAGTTTCTGGTTAGTATTAACTTTGTTGGTATTTATTATGAATTTTTTTCATGAGGTTGGGAATGATTTGTGAATAATACTTAATGTGTTTCCTGTGTTTTCAGTACATCAGTACAGCAACAAGCTGCGTGTATTTGGTTGATCCAGAACGCAGCTCCACAGAGCTGACAGACTCCAACCATGCTGCAAAAAGATTGAAGTATGCAATTACAGTTTTTTTTTCCTAACTAGATTTAATCCATTCCCTCATCAAGTTATGTCACAATATTAGTCAAGGTAGTGAAAGGAACATTAGTATAGAAACAATGGTCAGTAACAGACTAACAATAATTGGCCGCTGGTCATAAAACACAGTTAAGTAAGTTATTAAGAGTGTCATTGTTTCTTTTTGGGAGTATGACAATGATCTGACTGTATCATGTGCTATAGCCTTGACAGTGACTGGATGCCAACCTCAGGGAATATGTTGTTAACATGTCTTAACCGTTTTGTGATACATAATGCTGTTGATTTTTTATATTTTATACACATTGTATGTGTATGTCTAAGTGCATATAGAACATTCTTAATCTCATAAATAATTTTCACACAGTGAGTACTTCAAAATGAGGAGGACCTCCCTTGGCAGGACTGACTGAGTTGACATTAAATGGAAAGGAGGTGTTATGCAACACCCAGTGCAGCAGGATGGAAATAGCTGTGGGGTACTTGTTATCATGGTAAGATTAATATTGTAATATATTACCAGATTTTTGAATGATCTCCATTAATTCAGCATTTTGGATTTAATTCTGTTTTCCAGCATTTACAATCCCAAATATTTTTATCAAAAGTACATCACATATTGTGTCATTGTTTAGATGGCAAAGGCAGTCATGGAGGCCTTTCCCAAAATTCCAAAAATGGAATTTGGTAAAGAGAGAGATGGCACAGCAGCGTCAACATTTTGCTCTGGAAATACTTAAAGCCTCAGGTGGGTGAGACCTTTTCATAGTTATGTGATATTGTAGTACTACAGATCTAAAATAATCTTTTGCACATTAGTGTTTGACACAGAGAGCAACTGTGCCATGTGCGCAACAACAAAACCACCCAGCCACGGACCTCCCATCACTGACTGGGTAAGTTATTGTATGAGTCTTTTAATTTTTAGTTTTTATTGTGAATTTTTTTTGGAAAATCAAAAGATAGATGACAGGAAGCAAAGGTTAGAAAAATAGACAATGACATGCAACAAAGGTCTATGGTCAGAATCACTTCAGGGATGTTGTAGTTCAACCATCACCCACCATGGCGTCCTCTGAATGCAAAGATAATGGTATGTCTTTTTAAGTAAAAGTGGTTATATATTTACCTTTTACAGATTCAGTGTGACAGCTGTTCCCGGTGGTTTCATGCCCAGTGCCTACAGATGGACACAGCACAGCTTGATGCTGTGAAGACAGGTCATTGGGATTGCTGTCTGTGTCGGAAATGATGCCACATACAGTATGTGCTGTGTCATAAGCTAACAGTGTTGTAAATACAGTGCATGTGTCTTGATTTACGGAGCAACATTTTTTATAGCACCTACAGTTTTCAGGAATGTAGTGTGAATGTACTTTAAAAATTCTCAAAACTTGTACAGTAAAAATGTTTTTCACTGTGTGTGTTGTCAGATATGTCCTTAACTCAAATATGTCAATCATTGCCTGGAACTATGGACCAAAGTCTTTTTATGGCACCTCCAGTATAGGACTTTGGCAGGCAATTATTAAATAAACAGTAGAACATGAAAATCACCACAGTGGTAGTCTGTGAGATGAAGAACAATAATCTGGTGGCGTTTGCAGAAAACAATTTGATTTTATTATGAATATTTTTTTAAAAGTCTGCCGACACCAAGCGCATACACCTTGAGCCTACCACGCAACCTCGTGTAGACGCGCAATATATTTTTAAGCGTAGATGGCGTGACCGCGCTTCTCCGAAGCAAAGATGGCGTGACCGCAGTGTTCGTTTGGGCAGGTGAGAACGTGGCAATTGAACTCTGGTGCGCATCAAAAGCGGACCAAACAAGCGTACCGAGACTTGCTTGAAGAGGTGGTCTCGGTACGCTTTCAATCGAACTCTGGAGCGGTTCGTTTGTGGTGAGAACGTGATCTGTACTCGAACCGCACCAACTATACGTAGCATACTCCGCAAGTCTGAGCTAATGTCTCCTGTAGTCAGGTGTGTTTAGCAATCTGCGATGCAGCAGAGCAGCAAACTGTAGCAGTTTGCAGTGCTTCTATCACAGAAATAGACTGCAGTCAAGCTTGCCGTCCGTCACACGTATCTCCTAGGTCAAACCAGCTGCCGCTAAAATTGGAGACAGACACCGGCAGAGCAGAGTGTCACGTCTCTTGCGAAACAATGTGTGAAACCAAACCGGCCGAGGACAAATCTCTCCAAGATGACTTCTGCACGTAATTTATGGGTGTGCCGAAGTTTTTCATGAATAATCATATAGACAGCAACATGTACGTCACTACCAACTCGATGTGGTTTTTAAGAGTGAGCAGACGTCTGTGTAGCCTACTTTGTGACACTACCTCAAGTCATCTGTCAATTTCTTCCCATATACTAGACATGCAGAGGAATCAAAAGTTCGTTTCTCACCATCCCACTGTGAAGAAGAGAAAATGCACAACAGATAAGACAAGACATAAAAAAGTAAAAAAAAAAAGAAAAAAAAAGTGCTCAACAGATAGGGACATTTTTCCTAACACTAAAACAAAAAACAATAAAAGGCAACATCACAAGACAAAAAACACAAGAATGTCAAAAGCAGCAAACATTGTTATATGATGTGGTCTGGTAGTGCAGAAAGGTGTGCAAAAATGCAACAGTAGCAACTCAAGAGTTTTATGCAAAAATATGCTACAGAGTCCAGAGGTTTTTTTTTTTTGGGGGGGGGGGGGGGAGAGAGAGAGGGGAGAGAGTTCAGTTTCCTGACAGCCTGGTGGATAAAGCCGTTTGCTAGTCTGGTGGAGCGGGCACTGACTATATCTCCTCCCAGAGGGTAGGAGGCTGAGAAGACTGTGTGCGGGCGGCTGTCATCGCTCACAATCATGGCCGCTTTTCGGGTGAGGCGGTGTTGTATATGTCTTGGGGCCCCAATGATCTTTCCAGCTGTGTTCACTATGCGCTGTAGGGCATTTCTGTTGTAGTCAGTGCAGCTACCACCCCACACCGTGATGCAGCTGGTGACAATGCTCTCAATGGTGCCCCTGTAGAAAGTGGCCATGATGGGTGAGGGGGGCTCTTGCTCGCTTGAGTTTGCGGGTTTTTTTTGTTGTTTTTTGTTTTTTGTTGATGGTCCAGGAGAGGTCCTGGACCATCTGCTGTTCAGGGCAGATGTTCCCAATCTATTTCCAGCCAGGGAACCCTAACCAGATAGAAAATATACAGTACCAAGGACTCCCTCATGTTTGTCGCTTGGAATAAAATAATTTGATGGAGCCTTTTTTATACACTTCTATAGTCTTAGTTATGTGAAAGAACACAAGAGAAATGTATTGGAAAGGTATGTAGTTAAAAATATTTGCAGATACTAGGAGTATAGATTTGTTAGATTAGAACAAATACATTTACTATTAGATTTTAAAATTAAAATACATACATTATGAAGATTTTAAAAAAAAGTAGATATCCTGATCATTTAAATGAATGAATCTGAAAACTTTTCAGGGAGCCCTGGCAAAGCACCACAGACCCTACTTTGAGTATCACATACGTGTGTGTGAATTAATAAAGCACATATACACATATATATACACATATATACACAAATATATATATATATACACATACATATATACATACATATATATACATACATACATACATACATACATACACACACACACATATATATACACACATATATACATACATACATGCATATATACACATACACACATACACACACACACATATATATATATACACACACACACACACACACACACATATATATATATAAAAAAAAACAGCCATTTATTTTACATTACTATGTACACATTTAATGTAATAAAATACAGGGACTAAAATGATCAACCCAGAAACTTTATGAAATACTTAAACTTAATTCATCATATATCAGGTTCTACCTTTACAAGGATAAAACTCAAATTTTTTAGTGAACAGGATGAGCTCTTAAAACACCAAAGTATGCACATACATTTGACTTTGTTCTCCCTGCCATGTGAACAGTGAATCCTGCACATCTAAATTTGGTGTCAACTACAAACTGGTGGGGATGATGTCGGCACAGACAGCTAAACACCTTCATCGTAGACGAGCTGGACGAACACTTTGTCTTGAAGTGCTTCGTTTTGTCTGTAGACGTACATGGGCGTGTTGTTAGCAGACAGGCTGGTTTCCTCGTGCTTCCGCTCTTCAGTTCTCTGGTCATCCTCCTCAGCGATCAGGTCATTGTAGGAGGCCACACAGAGATCGTGGTCCTGGAGGGACACGGGGTATCGGAGTGAGGATCTCTCGATTCGCACAGAGCGTCTGACTGGTGTAAAGAAGCGAACCTCCTGGCCATTGACCCGCACCGGTTCTGTCTGTTGGCTTGGCGGGCCACTGAGGAAAAACAAGGAATAAAAAAATAAAAAAA